>NW_028301613.1:8484848-8636363 GCF_987345545.1 Pholcus phalangioides | reverse complement strand
GACGACGATAAGAAAATTCACTGACGGAAAAATCACCGTTGGAAAAACAGTTCGTCGCCAGTGAGTGTGTTCGAGTGCCATGGTGGTAAGATGCTCGTCTACCATCGTGAAGGTTGTTGTCAGGGTCCCGGGTTCGAACCCAAACGAGGATATAGATAAGATATTATCCACAACGAACTCGAGGCGACCACCGATAGACAGCGCCTTCACTTCCAACCCATCTCACTAATGGCAGTAAATTGCAATATAGCGGTATGGCCAGAGTTGGTGAAGTAGTGAGTGAGAGACGGAGTGATTGAACGAGTGAGTGACCGGATAATCGGTGAATGAGGTAGAGAACAAGCTCATGACGGTGTTAGTGACCGAGTGGGTGAGTGAGCAACCTTTTCCCGAAATAAAATTTCCCCGTTCGTGGGAATAACTTTTTCTCAAACATTTTGATTATTTTTTGTCGCACCACGGTCATTTTCTCCACACGATGGCTAATTAGACCGGGACCTACAATTTATTGCCGATTCCGAACGGCAGGCTTGTTTTTTATACTCATCAAGAGGTTGGTGCGTTAACCTCTCGACGGGAGATTCCTTGCGGTAGCAATTTTTTCTGCGGTCATGTCGCCGTTTTTGTTGTACCCGTGTGTCAGGATAGTTTTCTGACAAGGATGAACCGGGTATCGAACTCGCGTCACCTCTAAACATTCTTTGGTACTTTAGGCAAGTATCTTATCGACCTGGGCTACCGCGCCCCTTCGCAAACACAGCATTCAGTCAAACCTCGTTAGTGCGTCACCCGGTTAAAACGTCACTCCGCTTACCGGGTCACTTTTTGTAAGTGCCAATTGTCCTCAGGCAGGAATTTGCACAGCTATGGCTTACTCCGCTTAACGAGTCACTCCTCTTACTAAGTCATATTTTTGCTCTCCCAAGAGTGACTCATTAACGAGGTTTGACTACCAACTCTCTCAATTTTTATGAATTTTCAAACTACGAATTTATGGGATACCCTGTACATAAAAAAGACATTAGCGATACATTAATAGATGATGAATCCAGGGTTGCCGTGAAATAACATTGCCGATATGCAAACAAACCCCTAGTGGCCGCAAAGATCAAAGAATGAAGTTAGTGAAAAAGGTGTTTTAAAAGTACGTTCTCGAGAGATGAGAGGGAAAAACAAAGCTCTAGCTGTCACGGTCATAGCAACAAAATTTCGAAAAATTCCAAATAGCGAAACATTTTTTATGTATAGCTAATGGATAGTGGAAAGCCACGTATGGCGTTGGAACGGCACCTGTAGCACCATAAACGCCAACGCTAGACGCAGACAAAGAAGCATGTCGAAACAACCAAACCAGATCTCACTACTGCCGCAGGATGTCCCCGGCAGAGGGGTTAGCGAACCAACCCCTTTGGTGAAACGTTCTTTCTTTTTTCGTGACCTGCACCGACGTTTATGGTGTTACAGCTGCCATTTGTAGCTTTCCACTGTGCCGAACAATGTATAAAAGTAAGTTTCGCTATTTGGAATTTTGTTGTTATGACCGTAATAGCTATGGTTTCGTTTATCCTCTTTATTCTCGAGCGCGTACTTTTTAAAACACCTAAATCTCGTTTACGAACTTCATTTGCAAGAATCATTAGTTGATTTTAGCGGCCGCTTGGGGGCTCGTATATCGGCGAAGTTAGTTCATATGATAACATTGTATAGAACATTCCATCGCCTCTATCTAATCCTGATTTCTATGGATAGCTTTGCTCAACTCCATTACCTTCTCCAAAAAAAACAGATCCTGTTTCTATATATATAGTATGTATATAAAGATGGTAGAGATATTGGATCAACCGTGAATATACGCCGCATGAAATATTCATCGTTTTTCTTCTTTCAGTTCTAGAATCTTCTACGTCGGCGAGGAGTCAACAACTACCTCTCGCTCGTTCTGATCCTCATCATCATCATTCCGATCATCATCATGATATTGTATCTTGTATGGGCAACAAATTCTGCAATGAATTCTCCGAGGGACTGACTCTTTTATATTCATGAAGATGTGTGCCGCCATCTTTCTTTCCTTTTTCTTCTTCTTCTCTCGTATGAGAGGTTCATCCATCTCTATTAGCCCGACCCCCTATCCGCCATCAAAAACGAACTTTTCTTTGGTGTATCCCGTTTCTTTAATGACGGCAATAAAGACATCATTAATCATAATCAATGTTTATCGGAGGGTTGCCAAAAAAAAAATCACTGTTTTTAATAGAATTTAATGAGTCTATTTATATATTTGATTCGTTTCCGCGGAACCGGAACTTTTTTGAAATCCTATTTGAAACCCTTGATGGTTTCCAAGCCCTCGTTACAGAAAAGCAGCAGACCCGCAACCATTATTGAGATGACTCCCCCCATGCAACTTATCAACTTACTTTGCTAGTTTCTCACTTCCGATTCGGAAGATAGATTGGCAGCACCCCTTTGAATACATAACATACACGACACGTGTACATGTACCGTGTTTGGAAAATTCACAGACAAAATATTCATCGACAGTGAGTGAGTGGATGAGTAGATGAGTGAATCAGTGAGCAAATGAGTGATTGATCAAGTGGGTCTGGGAGTTGATGAGTGAGTAAATGAGTGATTGATCAAGTGAGTCTGGGAGTTGGTGAGTGAGTAAATGAGTGAGTGGAGCAAATGAATGAGTGAGAGAGAGTTAGTGAATGAGCATGCGAGTGAACTGGTTAGAAAATGACCGAGTGAGTATGAAGGTGAGCAATGATTAAGTGAATGAGCGAGTTAGTGAACAGATGAGCAAGTAAGTGAGCGGGTGAATAGACGAGCGAGTGAGTTACTCATACGCGTGATCACGCCTTCACTCACTTAATAACTCACCCACCCACTCACCCGATAACTCGATCGCTTACTCATACGTTGACTCATCCACTCACTCTCTCATTCAACAGCACCCGAGTAGTGCAGTGGTAAGATGCTCGTCTTCCACCGTGAAGGTAATCGTTAGTGTCATAAGACTTTAGTCACCAAAGAATGTTTTTCGATCCATTTCTTGCGCATGCGCAATATGTGAAAGGGGTTACTTTTCTTCGGATTTGAAGTGTGCTTCTCCGGCTGTTACGTGTGGCAACTTATCGCTAAGGGGCCGTTCAAGTATTACGTCATCATCTATGGGGGGGGTTCCAATTTGCTGACTTTTGATGACAAGGGGGAGGGGGGGTTTGGATAATGCTTACGTCATCAACCACCCTTTATGAAAATATGAGTTAGGATTCAGAGGAGCAGAGCGGATGACGAAATTTTGCTGACGGGGGGGGGGGGAAGGGTCAAAAATGGCTAAAACTTTGCTTACGTAATACTTGAACGGCCCCTAAACACCAGGGTTCATTAACGATTTCGCTTTTATTTTGTCATGACTGCCTGCGCGAGTAATATTCACACAATAATATATAATTTAATAGTAATATAACATAATGATAATAATATAATTAAAAAAAACGTTTCCGACTACTTTATTAGTAAATACACCAGTGGCGGATCCAGGGAGGGGCGATGGGGGCAATCGCTCCCCCCCCTAAGAGCCTTCAAACAATAGGTGATGGGGCGATCGCCCCTCCCTCCCAAGAGCCTTCAAGCAAATATAATTCCAGTTACCTCACTTTTTTTTCTTTATTAATCCTTAATTTTTTTAATTAATGTCGTTTTTGTCAAATTTGCTTTCGCTAAAATTTGTGCACTCGAATCTTTGAGCTATAATTAATCTAATTAATCTCTACCTCTTCTGCTGGTAAGATCGAAAGAATAAAGAAGCCATAGCCGGATGAGGGTCAATTGCATTCCCGCCAAGGTTCCATAGGGATGTTTCTCAATCGATTCGGCCGCTGCCTTTTCGCTGCAACGTACCCCTAGCGCCTAAGGGCACGTGTTTTCGCGAGGGAGAGGGGCAAAACGTACACCCTTCAGTTTTCTTAGTAACGCACAATAAAGCACAAAACATCGAATAAGATGAATCATTGTTTTCTAACCTTTATTTTCCTTCAGTCCTGAAACACCAGCTTGAGGTGGACCAAAAAAAATGGCCGGAGCTGTTTTCGGTCAGTGAAAATTTCAAAGTTTTAAAATAGGTGGGTTAACAAAATTAATTCTATTATTTTTGTAGCACATCTGGGGTTTCCCCAGGGAATGAAGTTGCGTTCGTTTGCGCACTCGCTGATAATGACATTAATAGGGACCCCCCTCAGGGTGAGGCTAACAGGGCTCAGGACGATTCACATCATTTTTTGATTTTTCACTCTACAAATTCACTATAGTGGTGTCTGAAAGCATGAAAAATCTCAGCAAAGTCCCCCCCCCCCCCTTCCTCCCCACAAAAAAACCTAGCTTAAAAGTCCTGCTGCAGAAAGTGAGCATTTGAACCCAGCCTCTCTATAATATCTATGAAAATGTAGGTCTCGGCCCTATCTAATAATTTAAAAACTGGATGCTGTGAAGATATTTATTATTTGAGATGTTGATCAAAATCAACACCTCAAATAATAAATATCTTCACAGCATCCAGTTTTCTGTATATCTTGCATTAACAAGTGCAGAGCGACATCATGTCATAGATTGATTATTAACTATAAACATTATTAATTAACGAATAAAAAGTGATTATATTAACTTAATTATTATTACGGTAGAACTTTTCGATAACAGACACCCATGGGACAAAAACTTTTGTCCACTAACGGGGGTGTCCGCTATTGGGGAGATGCGATATATAGTAAGACCCCGTTTATACGACTTTATATTTATACGACGTTTGGCTTCTGTCGCGAATGATTCCTATATGTTATACTGTGTGTAAAAGAGATACACCAGTGGTTATGCATAATCATCAATCGTCTCGATATAAAGAAAGTTGTATTAAATTTCACTACATTCACTATTTTTACCGGCTATTATGCGTAATTCCCAAATAAAGTCTGATAAATACGGAAAAATGTAAAACATTTTTCTTCTCTCTCTTCATTAAATCAATTAATTATGTTTACCCGTGCATAATACGTGCGCTGCACATATTTTGCCCTAAAAATTAAATAAGTGTAAAGAAGAGAGAAATAAACGTTCGTAGCAACATCATCAGTCATGTTGGCTTTCTTCACGCGTATCAACGTGTGCAAACAAAACTAACATTACCATTCGGAATCACCACCATAGACCATAGTTATGTTCAGTTAATCAAGTAATCAATTGATGGATTACTCTATTTACCGATATACGAGTTTAGGATTATACATATAATCACCGTTGAATATGATAAATTCTCGTTTTACGAACAAAAATTCGCAATTCAGAGTTTGGAAAAAAAATTAGAGTTCGCTTGATTTACTGTCCGCTATCAAGAGTGAAATACAATCAAGCCTTATTTCACGGGATCGGGGATCAGAAAAGTGTCCGTTACAGTTAACGGGAGGTGTCCGCTAACGGGGAGTGTCCGTTAAGGCAGGTTCCACTGCACCTATTTAACTGAACATTTCCTGAGGCGAGTTTGCTGAACAAGAGGGCGAGATATAATAAAAATTCGAGATTTATCTCTCTCTCCCCCTATTTCATACTTTATGGCAGGGGTAGCCAAGAACTGGCCCGCGGGCCTCAAACAAGGTAAAACTAAATTATCAAATTAAAATTAATATTGTACAAGTCGTTAAATCAAATTTGTGATAATTATTCGAGCTATTCTCGTTCTCCAACAGCGCGCGTAAAGCTACTAAATATGAAAATAATTTACTATGTTATCAACAAAACCCTGAAATTCTTGGTCTAAAAATCTTGAAAAATGACTTTAAAAACTGCCATCAAAAATAATAAAACAAACTTCTCTTGAAAACCCGGTTTTGTTCAAATATCGAAAGAAAAAGTTTTGACACCATCAAAATCATGTGTTGATTTTTGAAATACGTTGGAAATTTTTTCTCTCTCGTTTAGGTTTCATTAAAAATAACAATTTTTCTAATAAACAGTGGTGTTATGGCCCCCCACAAGGTTGGAGCTGACGGGGCTCCGACTCGAGGGCCCGAGACGATTCTTATCTTTTATTTTGTTTTTTCACAAGAAATTCAGTATTGAGAGACCCGCGAAGAATCTGATCGGAGGGACCTGTTCCTAGATCTGGGGGGGGGGGGGGCCATGACTGTTTAACTAAGGGGAAGGGGAACAGGGTTTTTTTCCCAGTGAAAAACGAAAAATAATTCCCCCTCTTCCCGGGAAAACCCCATGCCTATGTTCAGGAAGCCAAAAGCATCTTTTATTTTATTTTCCAAGAAAAATTCAAGCGTATTTTTTTCATAAGTGCTCAATGCAATCAGTATTCGTATAATTTCCTCAATCTTTTCTTACTGTCAAAAAAAAAAAAAAAATGCTCTAACAGTGAAAAAAAAACCCATAAAAATGCAAATGTCATCAGCATCCGGGTATCGTGGTTGTCACCACACTTTTTCAAACACACAAATTTCTCATAAAATTTTACACACGGGCAAATTGTTTTTTTTATTTTTTCTGCCAATTGGTTTTGCAAATTGACTATCTTGTCAAAATAATAATTGAAAAAACAAATTGGAACAAATGTTTCATTTGTGAGAGAAATTCAAACTATGAATAATGATTTGATGAAATAATTTACAGAATAAACTCATTTTTGATGTGTCTGGGAACGCAACCAAATAAACAGTGTTTTTGAAGATGAAAGGGAATGCAATGCCCACAGTGTAAAATGTTAGCGACTAAATTGCCCGTGTTTTGCCAATTATCCCTTTATGACCGGGAAGTGTTTGAAAACATGAATGTTTGTTAAGTATTTCACCCGCACGATTGTTTGAGCTCGCGCTTAAATGATTATAAGTACTTATGGCGTGTACAAATGTGTGAGTTTTCCCCGGGTTTGTCTCACACATTTTACTGGTGCGGCTATAATACATGATGGTGCAACAACTCTGGAATCAAAAATGCTTTCTTTTTCTTTACGTCAGCATTTTTCTTTTCCGCTTTTTTCCACTCCCGCCGGTTTGATGAGTGAAAAAAACATGAATAGTGCAGCAGCAGCCGAAAAACGACATAAAAATGGTGCACCCTGGACAATAAACCACGCCCACTACCTGGATCGGAAACACGCGTGCACTATGTGCTTACCCATACGCACGAAAAATCCTGGTCGGATACTTTTGAACAAACCTCGTACTTCATGAAGCGTCTTCCTTCGGAGAATTTATTGAAGAAGAATATCGAATTTGTTGCAATATTATGATGATGGTGATCGGAATGATGACTTTTTACCGATAGCAATTGTTTTCCCGACGTAGAAAGTTCCAGAACATAATAACTTCAGGCAGAGAAATAAAGCCATGAATATTTCATGCCATGTACATTGTAATCAAGAACGTTATACTCGCCGATGAGTGTTTGTTTGTGCCTCTCCTGAACGCCAGTGATCCTGATGTCTGTCACCATTAGGATAAGGCTGGCCCCTCTCTCTCTTTCTCCCCACCTTCAGTACGCGGTATTAGATGTTGCAAACAATGGTATTCTTAAAATGAATGTTGCGGTTTTCTTCTTCCAGAGGTGGTTTTTTTTCCGGACTGTCTTTTTCATATTATCCTGAAGCACGGATGCAAGTAGGGGGAAATAGGCGACCGCAGCATCCAATTTTGAGAATACTGTTGCATGCTCACCAACATCTAATGCCATGTCCTGAAGAGGAGGGAATTTTGCCTATTCCATTCAGAAACAACAAAAAAAGGTATTCAAACAAATTCAATGTATATTTTTTGTGGTGCCATCTGCTGCGAAAATTTAGGAAAATTACGTCATAAAGAGTAAGTGCGCAGCGGTTCTTCTTTCTCAGTTTTCGAACTTGGTAACCCTACATCAGGACAGAAAAATTGAAGTTTTACTCGAATTGTGTCGGGTTATTTTTATTAGGGAAAATGTGTGTGTATGTTCATGAGAAAAGTGCTCGGTTAGTGCTGGCAGCCAGATTCCAAATTGGCATGCTTACACCCGTGAGCGACTAGACTGTTTGTGCAAGAATGTGAATGACTAAAAGAGTGACCATGAGGTTCAGGAGTAAAAGGTCATTGAGTGACCAAAAGAGTGATTTAGAGACAGAGGCTTGGTTACAGGAAGGAGAGAGGACTTAACTCAGGATGGGAAGTTCGGAGGGGTGGCTAATTTGAGGAATGAGTGGTCAAGAATATTAGACTGGAATGAGAAAATGGCGCCAAAACTCTGAACACACCACCATAAAATTTATTTTTTTAAAGGAAAGGGGCGGCTGGTACGTGGAAAGCCGACCAATTACCGTACAGCCACGGGAATCGAACCCTGGACTTCACGAAACAATAACGATACCCGCACGATAATGGAACTCGGAAGCCAATCTCCTCGTAATTATCAAACGGCACTGGGATCGATCCTCAATCCACAACCAATGTTCAATTAAAAACTTCTCCCCCGTAAAAATACGGTATCGATAAGCCGATCGATCCCAGGATTCTTTGCATCTTTCGCGGATTAGAACGGTCGGGAAAACGAAACCCTCGATGGTGGTTTTTTTTCTCTCGGAACCCGTTCGAAGACCCCGCTGTTATCGCGAAAATTATCCGATAATCTCCGAGGAATTGTTATTACTTTTTCGTTATTCCTTGTCTCTGGTTAAAAGCTAATGGACGTAATATAACAAAAATGTCTATCTCATTATAACTGCTCCCCGAACGAATTTTTGTCGTAAGGCTGGAAGTGGCTCCCCCTCACTTCACGAAAAACGAAACACAATCCCGTTATTTGCATATTATAACTTATAAGGAATTTTCGATGAATTTTATGGGAGCCGTAGTTATTCTCTCGCGCCGTCAGTCTTAAGAGGATATCCGGGATGCAGAAGATTTTCGTGAATGCATAATTAGTAGTTCTCGTCTCATTGTGTGCGGATGGCCCATGAATAAATGAGATTTTACGAACACCTACCGTGTAAAATGACACGGATGCGAAGTATGAATAAATAATGTAAACACCGCACACACTCCTAAACCGACATGTTGGAACGAGCGAATCGCTTTCCGTTCGAGTAGCTATAGATGTTTTTGTACAGTGACAAATGTACTAAACCAGTGAATCCCAACGTGGGCGTTAACGCCCCCTTGGGGGCGATGGAATGTCCCAGGGGGGCGGTAGAAGCTACAGGTTTAACATAGGATCCTATGGGTTAGATTGCGTTGGGGGCGATAGGAGAAAAAAATTTATTAAGAAGAGGGGCGATGGGACAAAAAAGGTTGGGAAACTATGTACTAAGCCAGTGATTCCCAACGTGGGCGTTAACGCCCCCTTGGGGGAGATGGAAAGTTCCAGGGGGGTGGTAGAAGCTATGGTATAACATAGGATCCTATGGGTTAGATCGCGTTGGGGGGCGATCGGACAAAAAAGATTGGGAAACTAGGTACTAAACTAAAGGATAATCGACGAAATCCGGTGTATCTGAGGAAAAAAAAGACTCAGCTGCATGTTACTGCCAAAGCCCGAAATTGGTCAATTAGTGAATTGGCCGATTTCGTTTAATATTGACCCAGCCAATGTCCGTCCAGCCAGTTCGAGAAGTGGCCGGTGATCCCTGGCGATAAACAAAGTCCGATAGACACGAGCCAGGATCATTCGTCAAGTTGTGGCGTATTTTTTCACGATAACGTTAGTTATGTCAACCCATGGAATCGCAGTCACGATGCGGTAATCATTTTTTCTTCCAAAATTCGGCAGAAATAACTATATATTTGCATGATTATTTTTATAGTTTTTCTCTCAAATTTCACTTTTTTTTTCTCGTCAGGTGGAGCTAATCCAATGCAGCTGCTATATATAGACATGTATCACACGTTGGCGATTAAAAACACTGATTTGACTCCTACCGGGCAGTCTTACATCAGTACATCGAGCTTTGGCCAGAGAACTCCGCGAAATGGCCGGCCATAGTCAGGATCATTTCTGCGATTCGGACTTTAGCCAAAACCCTTGGCAAATTCGCAAAGTGGCTGGCCCAGTCGCGAATTGGCTGCACTTCGGGCTTTGGCAGTAACATATACAGAGCGTCCATAATTAAAAGTCCCTATTTTAAAGTAGCCTACGGAGAAACCAGTCATCAGGAAAGTGTGAAATTTTGTGGAGGACTTCATGAAGTGATGAGAATTTGTTTCAGTGGGGGGAAATTAGTTACACATATCACCACCAGAGGGCGTTTCACTTTTCACACCTGTAGTAAACATGTAAATTTATGTGATGTCACGCAGCAGTTGTTATAAATCCTAGAAACATTGCAATCCTAGCACAGGCGTTGGATAGGCCACGTTGACCTGTCCATAAGATCATGCGGAATATCCTCCGATATTATCCGTACAAACATTTACTCGTGCAGTGGTTGCTTCCACATGATTATGACGCTCGACTCCGGTTCTCGCTGCAGTTTCTAGCTCGCGTTGAGATCGATTCAGAATGGCCTTGGAATATTCTCTGGACAGACGAAGCGCATTTTCACTTGGATGGTACAGTTAGTACTCACAACTGCCAAATTTGGGAACCAGAAAATCCGCATGCTATCTTAGAGGTTCCGTTGCATTCACCAAAAGTGACGGTATGGTGTGGATTTACTGCGTCATTTATTCTCGATCCCTACTTCTACGAGGAGTTACGTTACACAGGTCCAGTGACATGTTCGATCACCGGGAAGCGATATGCATTGCTGTTACAGAACGAAATTGTTCCGGCTCTGCAAGCACGTCACTGCCTTGCAGACGCAATCTTTATGCAATACGGAGCTCCTCCACACATTGCAGTGTGTTAAGAATATTCTTAAAATGCATTTTACAGAGGAACGTGTCATCAGCCGGCACCTCCCTAATCTATGATCCCCGGACCTTAATCCATGCGATTTTTGGCTTTGAGGGCATTTTCTGGTAAGTCGTGACAATCTAAGAACTTTACCTGAACATTTCCCCGCACATACTCCGGTCAGTTGTGGAACATGCCATCTTGCGATTTCACATGGTATCTGAAAATGATGGCCATCATGTGGAACATGTTTTGTTGCAGTAACAACTGTTAAAATTGTAAACGTTTACCTAAATGTGCCATTTCTTAATGAAACGTCCTCTAGTGGCGACTAATCTCCCCCTTCCCTGAAACAAATTCCCATCACTTCGTGAAATCTTCCACAAAATTTCACATATTTCTGATGACTGGTTTCGCCTGTAGGCTACTTTAAAGTAGGGTCTTTTAATTATGGACACCCTGTATATGATAATAATAATATTTATTTGCATATAGGTCATTGGCCCATTACCAAGATTGGCAAAAAACCATGTGATTACACAAAAAAAAGTACATCATAATTCCAGAAATCATAATAATCGTACTTGTTAAAAAAAAGATAAAATGAAACGAAAGGGGGGAGGGAATAAATTTTTACATATCAACTTCAAATAAGAGTAAACAGACATTGTTGAAAAAAATGTGTACATACTAATATAAAATTTCTATTCGATGAGTTAATAATTGTAAAAATCCATTTTCATTGTAATCAATAAATTCACAGTGTGGCAAAATACATGTATCGCGATAAACATGGGAAAAGGGGACAATATGCACAATATTGCCATTGAGTACAGAATTACAAAACGAACACATTTCTTCGCTATTATAACAAAATGTAATTTCACCAAAATGTGCGAATGACCATAAATGGTAAATTTAAATATGGCTCGCGTAAAAAGGAAAACAATTGAATGTTTATAATGTGGGAAGTATGTTGAGTCTAGAATATGGTTATAATCTTCATGATAATCGCAAGTTGCAATATGATTTAAAATGAAAGGAATAGTACGCGTTTGATTTCGGTAAATAGACAATGTAAGCGTAGCCATACTCGGCTATATAAAATATGTTCAACTTGATAAACCCAGTCAAAAGTGGTATTGTTATTTTTCTGATTTTTAAGGGCAATAAAATACTTTTTAGTTAGCCCGTTATCGTCAAGATCATAGTCTCCCAAACTTTTTGTTCCATCGCCCCCTTCATCTGAAATTTTTTCCTCTCATCGCTCCCCAACTCAAGTAAACCCATAGGATCCTATGTTAAATCAGTAGGTTCTATCGCCCCCTTGGACCATTCCATCGCCCACTTTGGGAAACACTGGTCAAGATTGAGATTGCGAACCCATAATTTTAGAATTAGTTTTATTACTGATCGTTTCAGAGTTGCTCGTCCAGTTTCATATCGCATTATATAACCAGGTGTGTTTGATCTCAATCTGAAAATTCTCTTTAAAAAAGTTAAATGGACCTTTTCGATTTCATCAAGATACCCGTGACTCCAAATTCCAGCACTCTACAATAATACTGATGGAACAAGTGAGTTAAACAATTTCAAATGAGTTCCAAGGTTATTTCGTTTAGTTTTAATTAACAAAGGTGTTAAAGAGTTAAGAAAGCATATTTTGCTTTATTAATAAAAAAAATAAGCAGCTATGGAGAAAGAACCAGGAGAAGAAAAAGGCACACTTAGATATAAGTATATTATTTGGACACTTCTATATTTCTTGATTTTTCCAAAACCATCGATCTGATTTGGTCATTTTGCCATTTTTAGGAAAGGGGGCAACTATTTCAAATTAACTTCTAATTCAATACTTTCAAAAAAATTGAAAACTAAATTGATTTTTCGCTGTAGATTTTGCTTCGTATCAGCCAGGACCATATCATCTGCATAAAGCGGGATATGTACTTCAGTAGTAGAATCCGCACTTATGCCGGGAATACCCGAATTTTCCAATAATGAAACTGCATCATTGATATATATGGAAAACAGATTAGGGCTTAAGATCTCTCCCTGCAATACAGCAGATTTTATAGGAAAACTTGGTGAAAACTCCTCGTTAAACATATGCTTTTGCTTTATCATAGAAGTTTTTACAGTTGAAATGAACCCGGGACTAATTCCATACTGAAGTAATTTCTCCCATAAAATGCTATAATTTACAGAATCGAAAGCACGACTGAGATCAATGAAAGCGGTATAAAGTTTGTCTCTTTTACGAAAATTGCAATTGAATTACAGAATTCAAAGTGAAAACATGACCAATGCAGCTAAAACCCTCCCTAAATCCTGCTTGATAATCACTAAAGATATTATTTTCACTTAACCAGAGGTTAAATCACTGGTTTAGGATGGATGTGAAGAGTTTGCACGTACAGCAAACCAGATAAATTGCGCGATAATTTGATACGAAATGAACGTCACCCTTTCTAAAAATGGGGTTGAGAATTAATTTTGACCATGCGCCAATATCAGTTGACAATATTTTATTAAAAAGAACTAACAAAAGAAATTTAACATTTTCTGGCAATTGTATTAAAAATTCATTTTTAACATTATCGTGTCCAGGCGCCTTATTTTGCTTGAGTTTTCAAAGATTATAATCAAGTTCATCCATGAGAATGTGCCGATCTAAAATTGGATCTTTATAAGAAATTGTGAGATCTCTCATAGGTGTACTTGAATTTATTGCGGGCATAAAAGTGGGAAAATAGTGTACCAATTTTCAATTGAAATGTCAGGAATGATTCTGCTGAGTAACATATATACTGTGTATGGCCCTTCAAGTCCCTCTGCAAATACGCTTCTGTGGGCCATGGGTTCAACATGTATGCCATAGGACATTTCACCATCTTGAAAAGACCATGCGTGAATCCAAAGCGATGTGTCGGGAGGAGAGGGGTGGGGAAACTAATTGTATTATTCCTTATTTTACTGGACAGACCAATTTCCCCCATTTCGTTTGTTTTATGGGGGCGAGTTGCGTTCGATTGTCGCATATCATAGGATACCGATTTAGGCTTCAGCTCGCTTGTGCTGCAAATTAAATGGCACAATAATAATAGATGGGCCCAATTAAGCGGTGTATCGGAGGAATGTACTAGGTGTAGATTCCGGGCGATGTCTCGAGAGGGGTGTTGTATCATGCCGTATTTTACGGGATAGGCCAATTTTCTTCATTCTTTCGGCTTATAGTGAAAGGATTCACCACATTACATAATTTAATTAAATAATTAGAAGGTTTATTACTCATTTATTGCTATTAAAATTACTATTGAAGGGCTGTCAACTATTTACAATGCAATCGAACTCGGACGCAACTCGAAGTCTCTACTCTCTATTGTTAAGTAATACACATGTGCAGTAGAACTTTGTTAATTCGAATTTCCAGATAATGCGAACTCCCCCGTGAGTTTTGTACCTAATTTAATGTTGAAATTTCTTGTTTAATTCAAACTTTTTCGAATTTTTTTGGATAATTCGGAATTGGGGGGGGGGGGGGAAATAATCACGATTTTTGTAGGAGCAAATTTAGTTTTGGAAAAATTCTACAAGAAAAGAAGAAACCGGATTTCGATTTTCTTGATCAACTTGTTAAACAACAAATTTTTAAAGACAAATAAAAATTTGAAAGAGTTTTTCCCTACTTTTTTTCCCCTTTTTTTGGATAATTTAATGCTCATTTTAGCATTGTTCTGCTGCAGTGCATCGAGATTTTAATACCGATTATGCTTTTCAACCTATAGGATCAAGGTGTAAAATTCAAAATCTGAATCTTTTTGTCGTCAATAAGAGTACCAAAACTATCAGAAAGTTCAGATGAAAGTATGAATGCACGTTAATCCTTTAAGCGGCAATCACTAGATACCTCGTCTTCATAAAAGCCCTTTATCTGGGCATTGACACAAGCCCAGATATTTTATAAAAATTATTTCTCAATGGAAAACTTTCCCCCCCTATACCCCTTAGTTTTCCCCTGCTAAAAATCAGAAGAACGCCTGCTTCATTAAAAAATATATGGCAATTTGGGGGGGGGGGGGTTCGTGATTTGTAATTGCCACTTAAAGGCTTAATGGAAGTAATGAAAGCATATTTCGTCGATAGCGTAAGAATGATACGTAAAATATGGGAAACAGTCCCATAACGGATGAGCATGAACTGTTTCTGCAAATCAGTCTAAATATGGTCAAGAAATTCTGCAGTGATGTTGATTCCAGAACAGTGGAATAATATAGCATCTACGATCAATTATATTACAATTATAAATTAGAATTTGAGGAGCAGTTTCGCAATTGGTAAAATTTTAATAATTGATAATTATTATCTTATGTGAATGCTGGTGATTACGTTGCAATTTGTAGTCATTTTACAGATCCAGGATAGATTAATTGGATAATTTGATTTTTTATGCCCGTAACTTTGGACTTCGAATTGAACAAGTTCAACTCTGCATATGTACAGGGTGATTCAAAACTCAACGTACAAACTTTTAGGGGAGGTAGAAAACACACAAAACAGAATGACATAGGAATGTATGACCGGAAACACCAACCTGATCAGCTAGAGGTTAAACGAAGATGCAGAAATGACAAGCCAATAATGGAGGGGGGGGAACTCTTTCCCCCCATTATTGACGTGTACACGTCAAGTTTCAGAACAAGCGCTCAAAGTTCATACCATCCACAGTTATGCACGCTTTCTCGCTAAATGAAGAGTTTTTCCACCCATTATTAGCTTAATTTATTCTTTTAATTTATTATTGCCTTAATTTATTCATTTCTGCATCTTCTTTTATCCTCCAGCTGATCAGGTTGGGGTTTCGGGTCATACATTCCTGTGTGATTCTGTTTTGTTTTAGTGTTTTCTACCCTTAAAAGTTTGTACGTTGAGTTTTGAATCACCTCATTCGCCGTCAATCGTGGATGACTAACCCCATCTGCTGATTATTTTGTTGATATGTAATAATATCACTACAGAGTATAGGTAAGAGGCAATATTCCCTCCCCGTCTGGTTCCGTGCCGGGACTGTACCGTTGATCGCAGTGCACCGAAGCCAATTTGAAGTTGTGGTGTATATCTAGTGCGGCCTAGAAACAACAAATAGTAGATTCAGTAGTGCCAGGAAGAGACAAAAAGAGAGATGAATCTGGCAACACGAGGAGTTGGCACTTTTGGCTAGACCACGCGGTACTGATAGGACGCTCTTCCGTCGCTTTACTTCAAACATGTAATTGTTCTTATATTATGTTAAATTAAAAAAAAGATTATAGTAGATATATAAAAAAAAGCTGACTTGAGTTCTTTTCCGACTCCGACAAACTCTCATGAAGTCTTTCTACATCTGATAAAGTTTGCCTGAGGCTACACTGAAGCTCCAAGATTCAATTCACTTCCGTTCCCCCACCATGTAGTTGTGGCCCTAATAACCGGTAGTAGAAATTAGTGTGTGTGTGTGGGGGGGGGGGGGGGGGGTTCAAGAAAATAAGGAGAAGGCAAAATATGCGTAGCCCACAGACGACGGTTCTCAACTTTGAGGCGCAAATGGGAGTCGATCTCCCCGTTAAAAAGTCTCGCCGCAGAGTCAAGCCTGCGCCGGCATATTAGCCAATCATTACACTTTATGCATAATTAGAAAACTTGAATATAAACTTGAAAACTTATGTATAGTTATGTATATATTACTATACATAACAAGCATTACATAGAAACAAACTTCACGGAGAAGATTTACTCACGTACACACACATTCCAACATGTACCAATTCGTTAGAGGTTCCGCAGAGGAATATAGACGAGGTGTATGTCTGGTTTAACAGCCCACAGACGGCAAAACAGTGAAGCATGTGAGTGACCAAAAGAGTGACCTAAAAAGTGAGGGATGAGATCTATAAGTGGCCAAAAGAGTGACCTAAAAAGTGAGGGATGATATCTATGAGTGACCAAAAGAGTGACTCAACGACCAAATCTGTTACCTAGAGCATGTACAAGCATATGAATGACCAAATAGAACGGCTGGCAAGCGTTTAGATCATAGTTTCCCAACCTTTTTTGTCTCATCGCCCCCTTCTTCAGAAATTTTTTTCCTCTCATCGCCCCCCAACACAATCTAACCCATAAGATCCTATGTTATACCCTTATACCAGTAGCTTCTACCACCCCCCCCCCCTGACACTTACCATTGCCCCCAAGGGGGCGTTAACGCCCACGTTGGGAATCACTGGTTTAGATTATCAAAAGAGCGGACCATAGAGTGAAAGATCAGATCAGTGAGCGACTGAAACACTGACTTTAAGACAGATGCGTATTCAAAGGGGCATGGTCCTAGCGAGCTATGGTACAGCAAAGTGGCGAATTTGAGGAATGAGCGGTCAAGTAAATTAGACTAGAATTGGAGAAGGCGGTAAAACCACACAAATCCGCCTCCATAGTCACCTTTATCAGGTGAGACATAGCACGAAAATTCCAGAAACACTGAAGGTAATGTCATAATGCACACTCAACATGACTTGTTTGTTCTTTTCAGTCGTAATACCGACGACGGAGAAGAATCAGGGACCGCGTTTCGTGAGGGAGCCACCGAACCGGGTCGAGTTCATGAACAGCAGCGGGTCCGTCATCCTCTGCTCGGCGACCGGGATCCCTCCTCCTTTCGTCACTTGGATGTACAGGGACGGCAACACTCCGCTCACGGACGCCAGCGAAGGCCTGAGGCACGTCAGGCCGGACGGGAGCCTTGTCTTCAGTCCCTTCTCGCCGGACATATTCAGGCAGGATCTGCACGACAACGTCTACAAGTGTGTCGCAAGCAACGTCGTCGGACGAGTCGTCAGCAGAGATGTCCACGTCAAAGCAGGTGAGTGTCGTACTTTCTACCGACTTTAATACGAGTGTCTACTATTAATTCAGCTTCCAAGCTTTAAGCTTGGGGTGGTGTCAGCAGGACTGCAGCCATAGGCGGAGATAGGCATAAAAGGCTGGGGGGGGCGCGGCACGATGATGATGATGATGATGATTATGCCGATCAATATATATGCGTATACCGGCTACCGGCTCCGTCATTGACTGGGGGAGAGGGTCCCCCCTTCCAATATCACCGCCTATAGTCACAATTAGTAGGGAGCACACGGGTCTAGTGTCCCGAGTGCCGGACCAGAGGGCACAAACTCCCCCACTCCAACCTTTCTTTAAACATTACAGGGCGAGGGATGCCAAAATGCATGCTTGATCACGCATCTAGTTGCGGTCCTCTGCGTCAGGTACGGATCCAGAGCAATATGGGAGAGGGCCATTTATCATGTTCGTTGTATCGTGTCCAATTTCTCACAGATTATTCGGGTCTTGGTGGGAAAAGCGCCACCCCCATCCCGGGATCATTCTTGGGATCGCGATTGTTCTTCTCCCCCCCCCCCAGATTCGTATAATCACTAATTTCTGAATTTATTGATCACTGAAACTTATTCCTGGGTCATCAAGTGTCTCTCCCAATCCACCAGTATAAACCACCCTAATGGTGGGACTGACAGTAGGAACATCTTAACAGTGTCATGGCCGGTTGAAGTTTTTTTTCTATGGTTCACAACTTCAATTTGCGAATGCGAGCCGATCTCCCCATTAAAAGGTCTCGCCACAGAGAGCAACAGGCCCGCAGCAGTACAAATATTTAAACATCACACTTCACTCAGAACACTCAGAATTTGTAATATTAGATGGCACCACTAAAAATTCACATACAACACTATATACGCACTCAGACTGATAGTTGTTTATACTATCAGGCACAACTCAGTCGGTAGTAAATTGCCCATGGCGATAGACCGGAGTTACGCTCAGTTAAAAAAGAAAGAAAGAAAGTATCATGTCCGTAACCCCCTTCCCCGAGCAAAACAGTTTTTCTGAGGCCTTTTCACCTGACAAAAATTACCTCTTTTCACCACTTCACCACAATACACTTACTCTAGAAAATTTTGTAACCACATATATGAGGGCCACCCCCTTCACTTGAGGCCCACCGACTGTGCCCGGATGAGCCCATGCGTGAAGACGGCAGCGGCTGACAAGGCCCGTTGGCCCGGAACTGTTCATATAATTATTTGTTTTTCACGCTATAAATTCACTATAGGGCCCAATAGCCCGTGAAAAATTGACCCTATAGGCCTGCGAAAAAGCCTCACTGTAGGATGTGGAAGCCCAAACCTCCCCTAGGGGTTTCGCGGCCTTAATCTTTACACGTGTCCTCCTAGAAGAGGGAGGTTGGCAGGATTCTAGAAAATAGGTGGATACGGAGAGAGGGAGCGGTAGGAGTGATCTCCGCATGTGTCCTCATTTCTAAGTTTCGGAATTCATCTTACCAAATCATGGCCCCGCCGCTCTGTCTGAAGGAAGAGCAGTTTTGGAATCCGGTGACCTTGTTTCAAACACCAAAAAAAAGTAACAGTTCTATTTAAATTGGAAAACTATTAGAGTTTTGAAGTATAGTAAGCGCACTTGCCCGGCATACGAGAGGATGAGGGTTCGGTTCCCCGTAGAGGTAGTTGAATTTTCTTTCAAAATTCATCTTCGCATCAGACAGCTGTTAAAACGTTTGTATAAGTTGTGTAAGTGTAAATTCCGAGAATAATGTGTGCGAGGTGGTGTATTCTGCGTATCCCAAACCTAATAATTGCTAACAATGAAATGTGATCGTTGTTAATAAGTCACAAAAGAATTACACAAGTTCGAATCGTCGGACGCATGTTGAACCGAGGTCTGATCTGCTAATCATTTGGCTGCAACGAGACTAGAGTGTCTTACAATCACAAAATTTTTTAATGCATATGCAGCAGCAGTGGTTTCCAGTGTGAGGGTCTCGAAACCCCCCCCCCCCCCAAAAAAAATAAATAAAAACATCCAGGTAAGAAATTTGTTTTTATTTTCCGCAACGTAAATAAAAAATGAATCTGCGTGAGAATCTCGCCCGATAGAAGTGAAACTTCTATGTTTGACAGGACTAGATTAATTGAATTGAATTTTAATTATTTAAAATTAAATTTAAAAGTTTTAAATTTAATTAAATGTCTCAATAATCCTACAGTAAATCCCATGTGTGGCAGATTTGTTCACTAAAAATTTCTGGTGATAATCGTGGTTGGCTCTAAATCAGAGGGGGGGGGGGGGGACTTTCTATCGGGACTGAAGTCTAGTAAGGGTCTAGTACAGGAGTGAAGAGTAAGAAAAAAGTGATGTGCTCCTAGATGTACAGCGTTATAACAGCGCAGCCAATTAGAAACTGGCACTGTGACGTCACAAAACTTGAACTCGCATGCGAAATGTGGCCGGGGTGCGACGTGACGAGGGGTGGTAGGGTAAAGAAAGGTAATAAACTGTCTTTGTCCGACACAAACCGTCAAAACTACCCCCATCCTCTTTATTTTCTCACACAAATGTCTATTGGCATTTCCACCACCACCACCACAGCCCATCTGTTTCTCTTCCATCTGTTACTTCATCGCACAATCTACTACTTGATGGTTTTTTGAGGAAAAGAAAGAGTTTCACTTTTTGTGATGGTTTTCTTTCCTTCTCTCACAAACTCTTACTCTGTGTCCCTTTCATTCACGTCGCTACAGAAATTTCACCTCAAAAATTCTGAACTATACCATGTATCATTACAAATGTAACACTTTACCATATCTTATTTGTACAAATGATCAATATATCGCGCTAATACTTGTACAGGGTCACTCACATAAGAGAATCACCCGATTTCACAATTATATATATATGTATTTTTTAATTAAAAACACAACATAAGTAATATGTGGAGGGTTTTATGTCTACGTTTTATGAACAATATTATTGATGGTCAATTTCAAGTGAAGAATCATTTTGAACTTGGATGATTCTTTCTGAAGCATTCTGTACATCAAGGAACATACACCTGTTCACACTTCCATCTTGTGCATAAGAAGCCCTAACTACATTAAAAAACAAAATCAATATTTATTATAATACTGATAAAAAAAATAGTAATGAATACCGTTACAAGTCAATATCGCCAAATAAAACCGAGAGAAACAGGCATGACCCCCCCCCCCCCAGTTTTTCATTCATTTTCATTTCATACTGTACACCGCCCAGGCTCTATCGACCATTGATCCATCCATCCTGGAGCAAGAGCACCAAGGCTGCGATCTTTCACGGGCGCTCTTCTACAGTGAATTTATAGCATGAAAAAGAAAAAAATGATAGTAATTGTCTTGGGCCTTATAGCTGGAGCCCTTTCAGCTCTATTTTTTTGGGCCCATCGAAACAGGCGTCCGTAAAAGTACTTTTGGGAAAAGCACATGCACTAGAGAAAAATCGAAAAATTTACCAAAATCCGGGACATATGGTCATCATATATAAAGAACCTTGAATTTTCTTGTCACACTTCAAAAAGATCGCCAACCACTGAATTCCATGAAGCTATGAATGTAGTTTCTAACCTCCTTGAATGAATTCGGTATTTCAGAAAAATAAAAAAAAGAAGAAAAAAATTTTAAATACTTGAGGAGGGAGAGAAGGAAGAAAAGCCCTCCAGCTCAGCGGTAGTCAAAGCCGTCCAGATTGGTTGTTTGTAAACAAGACGACAGCATGTTTGTTTGGAGGCCGCGCGCGTGCTTTTCCCTTTTGTTTTCGAAACATGCATCGTATTCAACTGGCAAGTGGTGAAATCGTTCCGTGGCTTCGAAACACACGTTGGTCAATTTTGGCTTTTTTAAGCCAAAAATATGAGGTTGGTCATTATGATTATTATCAGCTGACAGCGATGTGCATGGTATGAGTTATTATTGTGCGTTGCTTTTCCTTCATGTAAACAGAAAAGTAGTTTTAATGTGGATTTTTTTTTTGCAAATAGCTATTTCATCATATATATATATAACACGAGATCCACCCCATCATCATGCGTGGATCCAGAAGGGGGCGATCGCTCCTCCGTAGAGCCGAAAAATAGGGGGGGGGGGAATTCAAAGAACACAGTGGTGTTTGCCTCCCCTACATTCGCAGCTATAGGTGTCTGTCTCGGCTACATTCACAGTGATGATGGGAGCCTCGACTCAATTTAGAGCTCAATATGTCTTCCTCAGCTCCACCGCAGCTTTATTCGCAGCTGATGATGTATGCCCCCACTTTTTTCCCAGCTTAAGATGTCTTCCCCAGCGTATTTTGCAGCTGAAGATATTTATCTTGGTTCGTTTTCAGCTGGAAATGCTTGCATCCGCTCCGTTCACAGCTGGAGATAACTGCCTCTACTTCATTCACTGCTGAAGATGTCTACCTCAACTTTATTTGTAGCTGGAGATATCGGCTTTGCTTTATTTGTCACTGATGATGTCTGCCTCTGCTTTGTTTGTAGCTCGAAATATCTCTGCAGCTGAAAATGCCTGCCTCGACTCATGCTTGAATCCAGAAGGGGGGGGGGGACAACCACCCCCTCTCCCAAGCACCAAAAACGAGGGACAAATTTAGCTGTCCCATAAAATATGAGAGGATTCAATGAACCAAAACAATAAATCTCTCCTCGCAACACATTGCCTGCTCCTTTCATGCCAGAATTCTGCATTCCCAAAAGTAAATGTACAGTTTGGAAAAAATAATTAAATTCATCTGTGATAGATGAAACTTCAAATCTCATTCTCAATAAGAATATTTGCTTTTAAAACCAGTTATACAAGTAGGTCTAACTAAAATACATAAATGAAGTCATAAAAATATTGATACATATACCTCTGCTAACGAAGATATATTTACTTTTTTATACCGTACGCCATCCAGTCTCTATTGACCATTTAGTCATTGTGTCAGCGAGAGGACAAAAATACAGTAGAACCTCATTCTAACGGACTAATAAGGGTTAAAGGTTATCAGTTTTAATGAAAGTCTGGTTACACATGGGGGAACAGATTCAGTATAATCCAGATCCCTTGGCGAATTTTTTTTTTGGCTTTAAACATGTCTGACAGCCCGAGGAAAAGTCGCCAAGGCCGTGACTGACTACGGACAGCAAAGAAGAAAAAACCCAGCGTGGAAAACAACAAAAGCGGAAACCAACAATAATATTACGAAGTTGATATTATGAAAATAGTGTATCACTATTCTTACAATGGCAAAATCTGTCACGGCATCGTGTGGTAAGTTTTTCTTCTCAGTGACCCATTTTCTATGGGCACTAACCCCATAAACTGTCAGTACTCACGAGAGGATTGTGGCTGTATACAGAGTGAACAATATATCTATTGTACTAGTGCAGAAATGTTGCTAGGAATTCCCAACCTGTTGAACAAAAGGGGGAGCATAGGCAGTGTATTTCCCCACCTTCAATAAGAAAATTGTAGTATTGGCATAGGTGGAAGGGCTGAGGTGGATATTGCCTCTGCCCCATTTACACCCTCAGTGATTCTCGTTCGAGGGGGCCTGTATCTTCTTATGGAAAGGGCAGCAGAGTGGCCCATATATTCTGTTGAGTCTGGCAATGGTAATCCATATTAGCAAATTATAAGTTATTCAAATACCATGGCAATGCTACCATCACTCTCGGATCCCTCATAGTAGTCAGTGTTTGTCAGTAAAGTCATGAAGTCAGTGTTTTGAACGTTCCTTTTCAGTTCATGTTTCAAGTCTGTTAATGAATAATAATCATTAAAATGATGATGTATCCAATCAGCCTCATTCTCTGTCATGGATAAACACATTTGCGGAATGATATTCTTAAAATGGTGAAGAAGAAGGAATCTGTAGGTATCTCTGTATAAGATGTGGAGCCAGAATTTTCCTCACATGCCCATAAAAGCATCCTAAGAAACCCCCGAGTTAATAGGGACAATTACAGTGAGTAAGGTAACCCTCTTTTTTCAGGGTGGCGAGAGAGATGAGACATCTGAGAAACTGGGACAAATCCTGGAATCAGTTATTAAAAACTGGAATCCATTAATAATAGGACAAAACGTTGAACCCATTAATAGAAACCGGGGAAAGAACTGGGACATTTTGAAAACCCTCATTTGGTGGGTATAACAGTGCAAAATCACAAACGTACAATGTAATACAAAAATATTATCACACTACTTCTACTTTTTCTTTCCATGACCAGAGACTTGCTTCTGTTTATACCTGTGGTTCGGCTGAGGCTCAGCTACAGAAATTATCAAAGAAAGGAGAATTTTTGAACTATGTGCATTATATTCTCGTATATTATATTCTTTTTTCTGTCATTAATTTCAGTCGTTGAAAGAAAATACAAAGTCCAAGTATACGATGAGTTTGTTGTCCGCGGAAACACTGCAATTTTCCGTTGCCAAGTGCCAAATTTTGTCAGAGAGTACATCGACTTTGTATCTTGGAAAACAGATGATGGAAACGCCATTACATCGACAGTCACTAGAGGTGAGAAGCTATTCCATAATATATATATCATGATTTCTGAAAGTAAAATATGCTCCACTGTGCAAGAAAACAATTTCTGAAATATTCTGAAAATCAAGCAAATGGCATGAAAAAATATTAATCGGAAATATTCTGTTTGAAAAGCATATTCATATGTTCAACTGTTTATAGTCTATGTTCTTGTTTTATGAGGCAACACATTTTTACAAATTATTCCTCTGGTTTCAAACAATATGCTTTTTTTTGAACATCTTTCCATTTTACAAACTAATTTTTCAAGTCTGTACAAGTTGGTAAAAATGAGTGTTGACTGTCAATGTGTGGATCTATTGATCATCTTCCTTCCTCCCCAAGTAAAATGTGATAATTCATGAAATTTCCGTAACTTCAATATCACAATATTGCATTCAATCAGTCTGATTAAAATTACCTGATTTTGATTAAATAAATTCAAGAAAACTTCGACAGAAAAACTGAGACCGTCCCAAAAAAATACGGGACAAAATGCGGAACATGTATGGTCACCCTATTTAAATTGGCTAGTTTTTAGCAGTTTTTAAAATAACCCTCTCCCAACAGTGAGCTCTAGATCCGCAAATGCAACTGTATGTATGTTTTTCAGTACTACTATTGGTTACTCTCACGAAATTGAAAATGTCAACCAAAAATTCCAAAAAGAATTTGTGTTACTCACTCACGCTCTTTTTTTTTTTTTTTTTTTGGTCAACTTTGAGAGCAGCAGAATTCTAATTTGTCTCTGTTTTGCTAGAGCACGAGTTGCATTCTCAGAACAAACCATAGGCGGAGATAGACTCGGAAGTCTGGGGGGGGGGGGGGCAAGGTCATTATTGCCGGGGGGGCACGATGATGATGATGTCAATTCCTACACAACATATACATTAGATCTGCCCACTCCCTTTTAGACGTTGGGGGGTGGGGGGGGGGGCAAGCCACAGAGCCATACATAATACAACCACAACATGTTCTAGCATATGTGGTTAAGCAGTAGTTGCTTGCTTTGGTGCTATATCTACCAACTGTTTATGGCCGCATTAATGCATATTTTGTGATGTGTGTGTGTGTGTGTGTGTCTGGTGTTTGATGAGAGGAGACTTATCTGAAGGAAAAACATTCTTGTCATTCCTAGTCTAAGTTGCTCGTTGAAAAGCACTTGATGACCAGAGGCAGATTTATTGTTTTGCCGCCCCTCTCCCATTGTAGTGTAGTTTCCTTTACCACTCACATTTCTCAACTTTGCTGCCCAGGGAAAAAGCTTGTTAAGCTCTCGCAAAGTCTGCTTAGAGCCCCCTCCCCTCCCCCCCCCAGCCCTTGTGAATATGCCTCTAATTCGCTCATGTGTTAGCACACTTTCTTGGTCATTCTTTTGGCCACTCAGTGATCCTTTACTTCCTAAGTTACTCCCATACTCAGGTCACCCTTGTGCACACACACTCCCGAGGTCTTTCTTTTGGTTGCTCCCATTCTCACACACTCTTGATTACTCTTTTTCTTGCTCACTGAGCTAGTTCTTCGCTCTCTGGGTCACAGTTTTGATCACTTATATGTTTGTCCACTGTTTTAGTCTTTCATTGACCTGGGTCCTTGCTCTCTAGGCCTCTGTTCTGGTCACTCTCATGGTCTCTCACTCTAGGTCACCCTTTTTGTTTCTCGCATGCGTGCACTCTATTTTGGCCACTAGCATATGCTTACACTTTCTTTTTTTCACTACTATGATCACACAGTCTCTAGGTCACACTCTTTTTGTTGTTCACTGACCTGATCTCTCGCTCCCTGGGTCACTCTTTTTGTTGTTCACTGACCTGATCTCTCTCTCCCTGGGTCACTTTTGGTTACTCACTGACCTGGTTTTTAGTCACTGAGTTGCTTTCATATTGTCTTGGGCATGCGCATTCTTTCATACTCTCTAGGTCAATATTATGGTCACTTACTGACTTGGCTCTTCGCTCTATAGGTGGAGGCTGATTTATGCTTTTGCGGCTTACTCCCATTGTAATTGTTTTCTTGATCACTTATACCTGAAATCTGCCGCCTGGGCAATAGTCCCCCTCTCCCCCCCCCCCCCACTCCCTGTAAATACGCCTCTGACGAAGAGTTGATGAAAATTTCTTTTCATCGTGGAATCGAAATTTTGATTTCGCGAAACTTGCAATGAATACACTAAACCGCTCTCCGACTGTCAGACCAGAGTCGGGTTCTGTCCCTTCCAGGATATAAGCCGTGTTTTTGGGGTCATCATGACCGCTCTCCAACTAGTGTCGCAAAGTAAAGACTCGATTTTGCAACAAATAAATCTTTTTTTTCCGGAACCCATTTCCTCGGATTTGTAGACGAGAGCCGTGAAAATTTTAAGGAAAGAAACGTAGCGGGATTTCCCCTCCCACGTAAAATGCAATAGTGAAAGGCATTCTTTGTACGGATTCGATGTCAGCCGCCGCCATCGCAAACCTTAGATTCTTGTCGATACAAACGACAAGATAGAGAAGCTCACTCTTCAATAACCTGAGCGAAATGTTGCCTTGAAGGGAGTGAAGGTATTCCCTGCGGAGGTCTTTTATATTGAGAAAATGTTCACTCTCTTCTCTTTTGATGGAGGATCCTGTTGCCATTTCACGGGGATTCCGTTCAGTTGTATATTTGTAGGCTTTTATTTTCGGATCCCCTCCTTTCGTTACCAGATGTGAATTCCTTCGTGAGACCTAACGATGTTGTTTTCTCTCCCGAATTCAGATAGAAGGGGAGGCAACCCCTAAAGCACACTATACAGCAAGGGTGCTCAACTTTAGGGGATTGCGTTCCACTTCAATGGTTTAAAAATGTGTCGCAAACCATTTAAGTGATATGTATGTTTGCCACTGGTCACTTAGGTGATCTGGGAATGTGGCCCGGGCCACTTGAGTCATGTGGAAATGTGCCGTAATCCGCATACGTCGCGGGTCGCTCAAGTGATCTGTAAATATTTTGCGGTTCACTGGGGTGATCTGTGTAAATATGCCGCTGCTCACACGGTTGATCTGTAGATGTGCCGTGTTTCGCTCAAGTGATCTGTAAATATGTCGTGCGTCACTCGAGTCATCTGTAAGTGCGCCGCTGGCCACTTGAGTGATCTGGAGCTGCTCTCCGTGTAACGAGTTATGTGCTTAAGCACTACCAAAGCCCTGTTTTCCTAGGAGCAGGTTTTTTTGTGTCACGTGAATCTCCCAGTGCGACACGCCGTTCACTCACCAATAGGAAAGGCAGTATTGCTGTTTTCCTACAGAGCGCAACACGCTTCACACTAGCGTTTTACGTTGGGCGTGATTGACCGTCTGGTTTTAGAGGAGTCAAATGCGTCGTACGTTTCCCCGATTTTCTCTGCTTTTTTTTTTTTTTTGCGCAGAGTGGTAAAAATATGTGGATATGCAGACGACAGAACAGCTGATGCGTCACACTAGGAAAACACAAACGCGTAGCGTGATAAAGTTACACTTTCCCTACCGACGCAAAATGGTCTCATTCGGTTCACGAGGCACAAAAAAACTGCTCCCAGGAAAACACGGCTGTATTAGGACCTATCAGTAGTATCTGTACTACTACAAAACCAGACATGCACCTCGTCCATATTCCTCTGCGGAATTTGTAACGAATTGGTGCATGTTCGAATGTGCCTGTCCGTGTTGTGAACCTGATGTGAAGCTTGTTTCTGTGTAATGCTTGTTATAGTGCTGCCATCTGCCTCCTATTTTTCGAACTATGAGTGAAGTGTAATGATTGAAGATTTTACTGTTGTAGGCCTGTTGCTCTCTGTGGCGAGACTTTTTAACGGGGAGATCGGCTTGCATTCGCACCTCGAAGTTGGGAACCACATAAAACCAACTTCAGCCGACCACCACTGTGGCGACGAGTATATACTGCATTTCAAAAGTTATCTGGAAATGTGCGGCGGGTCACTCAAGTGATTTGTAAATGTGCCACGGACGGCTTAAGTGGTATGAAAATATGCCATATCCCCTTAAGGGATATGGGAATGTGCCGTTTAGTTCATTTTTACAAAAATTGGTTTGAGGTCGCTCGCCTCATCAGATGACTCGGAGGGCCACATCTGATTCTCTGTAGGTGGTATGAGTTGCGTTCGGAGGTTTAGTTGTTCTAGCCCCCATAAGGGTGAGATTTATATTGATTTTTTTTCTTTTTTCACTCTATAAATTCACTTGAGGAGCCCGATGAAGATCCCAGCTTAAGGGCTCTGCTCCAGGATGTGGGGGGCCATGTTAGAAGTACACGATGGTAGTTGGTGCTGTCACCTATTTTCTGAATTAGCTGTGAGCTGATGTTATATTGAAAATTTATGTATTTCATAATACTGTGGGTATGAAAACGGAGTAAAATTCCGGAATAGTTGGATTGTTTATTACAAAGAAAGGGCCACTGACCATCATTGGGATCTATATGTCACCTTTGGTTCGAATACCTGATGATGTACTTGCTCATGGATTTAGCGGATGGTATTCGAAGATAAATGGCCTCCGAGTTGACTGTTTAATTCTCCCACTCACGTTAATTCTCTGCAAAGTACAGCCAGGATCCGGTCACATCCTCAAACATGCGTGACTTGTCGAGAAAATTTTGTCAACTTTGCCGGCGCGAAGACAATAGGAATGCCGTGTGGCTTGGCGTCCATCTATATGGCAACGTTTCAACCCTTCCTGAACTCGAGGACAACTTAGATGTCTGAAACGATTCCACGTGTGTGGCGTGACACTTCCTGTCACCTCTGAATACTGAATGAACACCCATAACTGAATGAACGCCAGGGTCTCTGCCACCGGACTTATCCCGTTGCCGAGATCTCTTCCAGCCCAGCTTCGTGGCAGAGTCTGGAACAAAGTGAGCGCACCTAACAGTCTGAATGTGTAGCTAGCGTTGTGTATGATATTTCAGTGCTGCCATCTATACTTCAAATTGTGAGTTAAGTGTAATGATTGAATATTTGTAACGTTGTAGGCCTGTTGCTCTCTGTGGCGAGACTTTTTAACGGGGAGATCGGCTCGCATTCGCGCCTTGAAGTTAGGAACCACAGAAAACCAACTTCAGCCGACCACCACTGTGGCGCCGGTGGGTTTCGAACCCGGATCCTCGCGATGTGAGTCCGTCACTATGACCACTCGACCACCACAGCGGCACGGCACAGCCCATAACTAAGGGTTTGCATTTATTATTACAGTAGGAGTTCAAGAGGCCAGGTCAAAACGTCATATGCTTCTTGCACATCTAAGACGTGAAAAAATGACCCCCCCCCCCCCAACAGACAGACAGGCAGCAAGAAAAGCACCGCATCAAAAGAAAATTCCACTGGAAATGATCGACTTAGTATTTTTTTTTTTATGCTGTGTGTATTTACCGTATATGTCTCTTATTGCCAAACCTGTACCCTCCAATCGACTTCCCACCCTCTGGGATGAACGCTGAAAATATTGGGGGGGAGGGCATTCTGCAAGGATATATGGCCGTCTTTCAAACAATTGAAACCCGTTTCTTAAGGGCTCGCCACGTCTGTGTATTCTCAGATACGCGTATTAAACTGAAATGTGATAAATGCAACAAACTAATCACTTAAGTGTCCATTTTAAAGGGTCCAAATGGCCGTCAGCCAGCTCAGTAGCTATTTTCGTTTATGCCTAAACTTTATTTCTTTTGCTGTGACAATATGCAAGAAGAGCTGTTTCAACAACGCGTTTTCACTGTCCACAAAAATTTCACACATTTGATGGATATAATGCGCCTAGTTGCATCCGATGATTCATCGAGGATTACCGATCTGGGTATTCTTATTGATCAGCGGCTTAGATTTACTGAACATTGTTCAGCGGTGGTCAAAAAATCGAATGGAATGCTCGGTTTCATTCTCAGAAAGGTTTCTTCGCGTTCTCCTAAAGTGATCCTTTTACTTTCCCGGGGCTTAGTTCGTCCTGGATTGGAGTATGACGTCAGGTTCTGGAGACCATACGTACAGAGGAACATTGACTTGGTCGAAGGGTTGCAGAGAAGAGCCACGCGTGCTCTTGATGGCACACGGGGCTTAAGCTATGAAGAGAGGCTTAATTTTTTGAAAATGTATACATTGGAGGAGCGCGTATGCCTGAGGATATGATTAAAATTAGTGTTTAAAATTTTCAACGGGATGTATAAAATTGACCATGAGTTGTTAATACATCGTCAATCGGCTGCTTTGACAAGGGTACACCACACCAGTATCGATTGGTAAGGGACAATTCTAAGTTGTGGTGTCTAAGGGAGTTTTTCCCTAATAGGGTTATTAATAAATGGAATAGCTTACCCCCGGAGGTAGTAAATTGTAACACAACTGACACGTTTAAAAAGAAATACGATAAACATGTTGGGATAAATCGAGAAGCTGTCCATGCTTAGATGAGACAACCATAATTTTTTATGGACAGTATGTATATTTATACTTTATCATATACTGTAATTATTGGTTTTTATTGCTCTTATCGGATTGCTGTATTTTTGATATACTGTTTAGATATATTATGGGCATCTTTTTTCAGCCACCTCGTTGGGCATTTTGTCTGTTGTGGCCTTTGTATTTGTATAAATGGCGCTTTTTTAAAAAAGATTTTGAAGCTCAAGTCGAAGTGGAAACGTCGAATAATTGAGGTTTTACGTCGAATAAATGAATTATTTCGGCATTAACGTGTATAGGAACCGATTGTGATCGAAGCCAAAGCCCGCAAATCAAAGCATATTCCCTTGTCTTCCCTTGAAAGGCATGCGAAAAGTAATTCGTTGATGCCTGCGAAATGCATAAATGTCTCTTCTTTTTTTTTCCGTCGGTGTGTAATTAAATTTTTCATTGTTGATATTTTTGATGATATAAGAAATTGGTTTGAAATGAATTCGATGAGAGCATGTTTTTCTCGATATTATTTGCCGCATTTTCTTGCCAGTGTATTAGGAAATATGGGATGGATCTACCGCGCTTCTAATTTATCAGCTTTTCCCTTAAGTACCAGGCATATGTGCCTGAGAGAAGGAAGGAGATTGCCTAAAATATGAGTTGGAAAAGCCATTTCCGGAAAATGTTTCTTTTCGCCTCGATCCACAGAGACTTACTTTTCCGATGGCGCCTTATAACTAACTCGTATTCCAGTACTGTATCCGTGGACCACATACGGGAATTTCCAGCAGCTGCTGATCGCAACTCGCACATTAATGCCTATGTGTGTTTGTACGTACGTACGTACCGAATGGTTCTTTGCACAAAGATTCTCTCCTAGATCGATTAGTGCAATCTCTTTTGCTGTGAAACAGCCAGCCCATACCCCTTCTCAACCACCGCTCCCCCCCCCCTTCACCAACAACTTAAGAGGCGGTTTATTCATGAGCAGCTTTTGGGATACGCGCTCACGTCTGAGGAAACCGATGACATCACGAAGTCTCCATCAGTAGCGTAGTACACATTACTACTGTGCTATCCGTCCACTCCACCGCCACTGAGTGTGTGCACGGAAGGGGAAACGACGAAAGAGAATGTGTTCTTTGGGGAGATTCTACATCTTTTCTCGCCCCCTCCATCATCGCTTCACCGCAATCTCGGCTGCTATCATCATCATCGCCTTTTCTGGAGGAAAAGACCTTCTCCTTATACGAATGGGAGCACCGGACCGAAAAATTGAAGATAAGGCAGATACAGGCACCCGTGATTTTTAGCTCCTGTATCCTCTCTTTTCTTCTGCCGAGGAGAAAGAAAAAGGAGATGTTCTTGAGAGGGAAAATAACCGTGATGTAGTGTGGAAATCTGTGCTTTTCTTTCTCCCCCTTCGGTATTGGTATTTGTGCATTGAGATTTGTGCTGCAATTGATCTATGCCCAGAATGTTCTGGAGAAAGAATTCGTCCTTTATTCTGTCGTCTTTATTTATATATGCGAGTATTCTGTATGACCTTTCTCTTGGATGTGGGTTGGTTGGAATGCGTTTGTCTCGTACAGATCATTTTCACTCTTCTTTGAGGGTTGAATTCGAGTTTGTGCTGATCAAGTGAAAATTTGATTTCCGTGTGCAGAAAATTCACCAATAGACAAATTCACCTTCAAACAATTCATCGTCAAAGTGACATAGTGAGGGACACTCACTCGGTCACTGGCTTGCTCAATCGCTCACTCACCCATTCACCGGGCACTCAATCACTCACTCGCTCGCTCAATTACTCATCCACTCACTGGATCACTTATACGTTACTTACCCACTCACTGGATCACTTATACGTTACTCACCCACTCGGTCATTTATACGGTTACTCAGCCTCTCTTTTGGTTTCTCATGCAGTTGCTCGCTTACTTACTCAGTCATTTATACGGTCATTCATATTGTCACTCATTTTGTCTCTCATACGGTCACTCGGTCGTTTATTCGCTCACTCATTCGATCTTTCATGTGGTTACTCACTTCGTCACTCGTGTGGTTACTCACGCATCCGCTCAACCCGTCACTCATAAAGTTACTCACTCACACTAGCATATAAAGCAACTCATTCTGTCATTCACTCGCTCGCACATTAACTCACTTTCTCAATCATTCTATCACTGGTAACGAACTGTTGTCGGTGAATTTTCTGTAAGTCAAAGATTTCGGGAGTAGCAGGTAAAAGTAACTGCTTTAAGGCCCTGAGTCAGAGATCTCATTGTTTCACCAACCAGTCTCAATTGGTTTCACCACCAACATTCTCAAACCTTGGATTGAGAGAGCGACCAATCCTTCACTTCAGCATCCCACGTTAATCCGTTGAATGGTTTTTGACATTATGTTTCGTCGGAAGTTGTATAGAACTACAAAACACCATTTTTTCACTGCCATTTCTATACAGAGTGTGTGTGTGTGCCAATTTGTGAGATAAAATATACACTGCTGGCCACCCAAATTGCAACACCAAGAAAGAGATATCGCAACAATATTTATTTTGTAGATAACATGTTGACCAAGCATCAAATGATTAAATTTATAGACTTCTGTGAAGTGTGGTTCCTGCCAAAATCAGTAGCCAGAGTAGCCGCCATTGTTGGAGATCACCGCTGCCACACGCCTCGGCATTGATTCAAAGAGACTTTGGATACTATACAGAGTGTGTGTGTGTGCCAATTTGTGAGATAAAATATACACTGCTGGCCACCCAAATTGCAACACCAAGAAAGAGATATCGCAACAATATTTATTTTGTAGATAACATGTTGACCAAGCATCAAATGATTAAATTTATAGACTTCTGTGAAGTGTGGTTCCTGCCAAAATCAGTAGCCAGAGTAGCCGCCATTGTTGGAGATCACCGCTGCCACACGCCTCGGCATTGATTCAAAGAGACTTTGGATGTGTTCTTGGGGTACAGCAGACCAAGCAGCTTCCACGCGTTGCCAAAGTTGATCTGGTGTGGCAGCTGGGGATGTAATCTGGGTCAATCGTTGAGCAACCATGGACCACATGTTTTCTATCGGTGAAAGATCCGGAGAGCGAGCTGGCCAGGGAAGCAATTCAATTTGGCGATTGACGAAGAACCTTTGGACAATGCGTGCCACGTGTGGTCGCACATTATCCTGTTGAAATATGGCTGTGGGCAAGCCCTGAAGGTAAGGAAGGACAACTGGCTCCAACACCTCGGAGATGTAGCGCTGGCTTTTTAAAGTACCGGCAATGCGTACTAGAGAAGTGCGAGAGTGATATCCAATACCGCCCCATACCATAATACCCGGTGCAGGACCAGTGTGGCGGTGCATAACGCAGCTGTTCAGCATCCTCTCTCCACGGTGTCTCCAGACTCGAATCCGACCATCGTGGTGTTGCAGACAGAAGCGTGACTCGTCAGTAAAGACAATTTCATTCCATTGTGCCGTCCACATCCTTCTTTCATCGCACCATTGGCGGCGGAGACATCTGTGGTTCTGCGTCAAGGGTAGACGAAGCAATGGACGTCTTGCGGACAGACCACTCTGCTGTAAACGGCGTCGAATGGTACGCGCAGACACTGGATGATGCGGTACAGACTGAATGTGCTGTGCTATGGTTCGTGATGTTCCTGAGCGATCCGTCACTGCCATACGCACAATACGCCTGTCATCACGTGAAGTGGTGCACTGAGGTGGATGCTATCGAACACGCCGGTCCGTCGTACCCTCCTGCATCCAACGATCACATATCCGCATTACAGTTGTTTGGTTTCGTCCAACACGACTACCGATTTCCCTGAAAGATAATCCACAATCTCGGTAGGCCACTATCCTTCCTCTGTCGAACTCGGATACTTGATCAAAAGATGATCGTTCTTTTGAAAAAACCACAAGAAAAACACAATTGACGTACTTCAAATCGTCGAAATCTCCAAGCCTTAAATAGCGCTTTGAAGTGGCGCCACAGGCGCGCGTGATGTGCGTCTGCGCTGAAATTCTAATCATTTGCATATCTCACCTCCGCTAATGCATGTTGTAAATTTCATATTATTTGCATGCTTCCTTCAGGGTGTTGCATTTACGGTGGCCAGCAGTGTATATATAGACTAGCTGCTAAACCCGGCGCTGCTCGGGTTTTCTTCAATGAGGCTTTTTGGATCACGTGATTTCCCCCTTCTTTCTTTAAGAGACGTACAAATCGTGCCTAAGTTAACCAATATGGCGACTTCCTGCGCGACTCATGAAAGAAGCAAATCTAGATTTAAAGAAACGTAGAAATGAAAATATTTTTTTCCTATTTCAAGGGGCGCTAGGTATTTCGATTCCCCCCCCCCCAGAACTTCAAGTTATTCATCTGCCTATTTCTGCTTACAAAAATGCTTAGTTAAAGCTGTGGAATTTCTTCGGTGTACTCTAAGGTGCCCATAATTAATTTTAAAACATCCTAAACTATTAATTTATGCAGTTGAATATCAAAAGACAATACGGAGTCATTAATTTTCATGCTTGAGAAGATATAAATAAAAAATTGAATTCAATGCATGGATATTCAACTCAAAAATAGGTCCAGCTAATTACTTCATATTCAATTTTCTGGGCTTCGTATGTCTCTAAGCAAACTCAATATTTCAAAAGAAGATTAAGAATTCAGTACAATTTTTAGAGTTATTGATGTGGCGGAAACCCCCACTAAATTTCCGCATTTCTACAGTAAAATCGGCGATTTTAACACTGATTTCTATGGGGATCATCCTTTGCCTGACCCTCAAAGTGATAATAATGATGATTCTGACTGATGTCTATTCAAAAAGCTTTATTACTGGGAAGACTGAAAATGTGGCAAGCGATTATAAAGGCATAAACTATTAAACATATATATACTGGAAGTGACAAACCATTGTAAGGCATATGCACGTCTGAAACGCATTACTAGGGAACGACGGTAACCAAAGTAAACATTCCGAAAGTTATTGTTGAGGCCCAAAAACCATTGCAGGGCTCGGCACGGGTCACTTTTTTCACTAAAAGTCACTTTTTTAGAAACTGGTCACTTTTATTACGTATTTTCAGGCCCAGGTCACTTTTTCCACTTTTTTAGCAAAAAAACCTCGGTCTCGCGCGCTTTTCTGCTGTCAGTGTTTTTCTTTTCTTCAAGGAGGAACTTTACCTGTTCAATATCGCTAATTTTCTCCCTCCCTTCATTGAACTACGATCGAAGGCATCTTATCTTCCCGGGAGCATACCGTGTGACGTCAGTATAACTTGATTTCAAGGCGCTTGGAAAAAGTAAGCTCCTTGGTTAAAGAATCGTCATTTTATGGAAAAGCCGGTCGGAAAAAAAACTAGCATAAAAGGCGTACTTACAACAAAGAATTTTTTCCCCCCTATACTACCATTCTTTCTTATTTCCCCACGTGCTCACTCGTTCTTTCATTTTCATCTTATTTTAAAATTGATCCTTTATTTTATTTGTTTTAAAAAATTTTAGTCCTAAGGGCCGAATACCTCTCTTGGAGCATCGAGCAAGTTACATTTGTTGTTTGTTCTATCGTTACTTTTGTTAATTTTTTTTAATGTTATTTGAAATGACGATTAGAGAGCCCGTGCAGAAGCTAACTTACGCGCAGCGGGAGAATACCAAAGCGCGTATTAAAGACGCGTATTATTAATACGCTTTGGAGAACACTCTTGTAGCTGGCCAAGGTTAAAGAAGCTCGCATGTATTTTGAATTTACTTACAATAAAAAAAAAATAATCCGATTGAAAATCGCGATCTATCGACAAATAAAATTCGTACTATTTTTCTAACTGGATTTAAATCTCAGCAAGAAACCGTACCCCCAAATTTGATCGAAAGGAGAACTATTTATGAAAAGATCACAGAATCCTGCAATTCAACATTTAGTTTAACACAAGGGTTTCCAAATCAGATGAAAATTTGTCATCAGGCTGATAAAAACTCAGTTAACGTGCATGCGAGCCGTAACTAGAGGCGGATTTAACGATGGGCACACCGAGCGCGCCTTTGGCCCCTACTTCACATTTCTTTCCTAATTTGAAGGGCCTAATATTAATTTTTTTTATGCCCGGGCCGTAACTTAATTTAGAGCATCTTCACGATACTGATTGTTGACTTAATATTGTTGGATTGTTTTCCTTTTTTTTTCTCTCCATGCACGTGCGGGAACCGGTTGTTCCGACGCTGTATGCAAATCGGCGACGGCGTACCCTCACGGGAGCACGGATATATAGACTGGTTTTTTCTCTATAAGTGAGATATCTGTTTTTTCCGCATGGATGTATGTCGGGATTCGATTTGTTTCTCCCTTTTGATTGCCGGCCGTATTTTTGATGAACGAAAATGATCTTGTTTTTTGTTTTTGCAACTTTTATGGAAAAAGAGTTCAAAATGAACTTCTGATCATTGTTTTTCTTCAGCTCAGTCGGTACGCTCTGCCCCCCCAACAAATATCGACATCTTGCGCGCCATTCTTGATGTGTAAAAAAATCTTATTTTTAGACCTCGGAAGTTATTAAAACGTTTGTCTCGAGTCTGTTATGACCGCAATAGGAGAGGGCGGGGGTCTGGTTCCACGGGTGTTGAACGAGGAAAGGTGCCGAGTTTACTCATTTTCTGTTAAAAAGAGTGGATACCGGCCCCGAGCGATAGTAAATTTTCGTTCGTACTTGCGACCGGGATTGCTACATACCGTGATCAGATCCAAAAGCGGGGGGGGGGGGGCAATGCCTTGGACGGCGTTTTTGATGGAATGGTATATTTAAGAAAAGGCAATAAAAATTCCTTTGCAAAATTATCGAATTTCACAGTCAAGGGGCAGTAAAATTACGTTTCCCCTCCATAAAAAACAATTGTATTACGGCCATGGTAAATCGGGTGTCCCGGATGGGGGCGAATTCACTATTTTTGTTCGTTGAAAGTTACGGGAGGATCAGCGCTAACGTGGCGACTTGTTTTCGCGCTAAAATAGGTAGCCCTGACAGCAGCATCCATAAACTCTGTATCAACCGCATTTATAAACCCCGTATGTTGTTGATTCGATTTTTGTGTTCATTTCATCCTAATTTTCCGTATTTCCCGATATATTTCTATCGATTTTCGCATATTAGGTTAATTCATATTATAAATTATATATTTTAATTTTTTATGTGCTCTTTGTCAGCCATCTTGAATTGACTACCGCAAAACGGCGATTCCTTGGCTCGAAAAAAAAGTCGCCACGTTGGTGCTTACAAGGTTCATGGGAAATTTACCGGGGAAGGCCACTGAGTCTTTTTTCCTGTTAAAAATTACGGGGGGGGGGGCCAAAATTATACTGTTTCCAGGGGTAGGAACACCACACCGCACCAAAATTAACATCTTGCGACATCCTGCTCCAACAGTGTTTTCGTATTTTTCTGCGCCAAATAGCTAATTTTGCTTCGTATGTCCAGAATTTCTTTTTTGTTCCTGCTTACCGTGAAACGATTCTTTCTAAGAGCGTGTTTTATATATATTTGGCGTGTACGCCAAATAATGCGTACTTAATCGCCAAACGTCGTGTTGATTCTTCCGAAATTCTCCCCCATTTTGCAACAATTTTTTTCCGAGTATAAAAAACTTATAGAAAATTTTTTGCTCATTTGAAGTGCTGCTGTTCAAGACAGCAAATAGTGCCCTCAGTAAGCAAAAATCATCTTAAATAGACTGGTGTGAAAAATTTTATGACAGCCTCTCTTTCAAACAAGGTGTCAAAAGCCTAAAACACCAAAAACAAAAACAAGCTGATGAAAAGATTTTTGATAACAAAAGACAGTGCAGTTTTATTTTGAAAAGGGATGAGGGTTAACGAAAATATTCTTGTTAATTTCCCTGCTCCAATAAATATCTGCTCCAAATCCTATATTTTGCTGCTCCAAAACTGATCCGAATCCTATATTTTGCTGTTCCAAATCCTGAATTTGCTGCTCCAAAACTGATCCGAATCCTATATTTTGCTGTTCCAAATCCTGAATTTGCTGCTCCAAAACTGCTCAGAATCCTGAATTTTGCTGCTTCAAAGCTGCTCCGAAATGGACTTTGTCACTTCCCACCTCTGTGTTTCTGGGTAAAGGAGTAAATGTGTTTTTTTTTTTTGGAGGGGTGTATGTTGTGTGTGTAAAAAAAGGGAAAATATATATTTTTACAAATTTCAAAACTGGTTTATTTTTTCCCTCACCCAAGGACAGTATTATTTTGGTGCCCCCGCCTGTAAAATAGTACTCGCCCACTTTTCCCAGTCCAGCCATAGGTGGAGATACTTTAAGGTCTTAGGGGTGTGGCACAATGACAATTGATATACATCATATATATGTATACATCAGTAGGCTCTGCCATTGACGCTGGGGGGAGGGTGGATTGCCCCTCCCTCAACATATAATAATTAAAATAATTTAGTTAATTTAATAATTTGAATACTTTATTCAATTTAATAATTTAAATATTTTATTCAATTTAATAATTTGAATACTTTATTCAATTTAATAATTTAAATATTTTATTCAATTTAATAATTTAAATAATTTTTTAATTTAATAATTTAAAATGTTAAAAATTTAATTTTATGGTTTTTAATCATTAAGTAAATTTCTTAAAATTTGTTGGAACATATTATACAAACCTAGGTATGTAAATCAAATTTGTACTAGTTAAAAAAAGTTTGAGTACATTTTGTATAATGTCATTCATAGCATAACATGAATGAAAAATCCACTGGAATGTAGATGGGACAAATTCTCTCATCAAATTTTGGTGTTATTTCATTTTTTTCCCTTCTTTGAATGGGAAAAAATTTTCCCGCTTTGAAGTTTTTCCTGCTTAATTTGATTTTAAGATGGGTTGTGGAAAGCAACATGGGGGAAGGCATTGCTGCTGTTACTTAAAAAGGATGTAATGTAGTTATTCTCTCACACATAGTTGTTGATAAATTTGATAAGTTATTCAAAACTTTTCTGGTTAGCAGAATGCGTTTGAGTTTGATTTAATTATTTCTATCTATTATGTAAAAAAAGCAATTTCAATGAGTTCTATTGAAATGCAAAGTTAAAACTAAATTCAATTTCAATTCATTCAATTTGGTAATAATCAAAATTCATTGTCCATTTGGTCTCTCTCTCTAAAAATATTTTGGTCACTATTTGGTCACTTTTAAACATTTCGGTCACTATTTGGTCACTTTTTCAAACATTTTGGTCACTATTTTCACTAATTTTGAGGCCATGATCCGTGCTGACCCCTGCCATTGTTGCCCTACAGTTTTTTGTCCATTTCTGGCAAACTTTTAAAGTAGCCTGTCGTTCAAGTCGCTGTTTGGTATACGTATATGCAAAATTTGGCGACGATCGATCTAAAATTGTAGATTTGTAGATATTGATAGTATAATATAATAGATGACATTAATTGATAATGTTAAATAGTACAAAATTATAGATATAGATAGAGAACATACATGCACACAAACAGACGGAAAATAAATTATATATATATAGATGAACATTTTTAGTGTGAGTGGGGGAAAAAAGTTTTTCCCTCGAAATCGTTTTTTCCCTGTAGTCTTTGAGGGGATTTCATAAAGGGTGATTTCATAATTCCCCTTTCCGCATTTCACCGACAAACCGTTGATCCTAGCGCTTCCAATTAGAAAAAGTATCGAAATAACGTGTAGGGAATTAAATAACGTGCTGAGATACGTCACACATTCATTGTGCAAAAAAAGTTGTATAGTTTTCAAAATATAAAAATTAACTTTTTATATGGGACACTCTATCCTCAAAAACCCAATTAGAAAGTTGTTGCCCTGTCTCTCCTGAGGCCACCAAAAAAAAAATTCGACGTTTTAAGTGCTATATTCACCGAGATATTTGAATTCAAAAATTGGGAAAGAAAGGTATAAATAAGGGCAAGAAACTTTGTCTGTTAGTTTTTAGACGTAGCAACAGATCTACAAATTCATTCATCGCGCTTCACTCACAGTTTGTAAAGTAGATGGCAGCACTTGAGAAAAATTTACGCACATTTGACTACGCACTCAGACTTTTAGGTACATATGCACACTTCCGGTGCAACTCGCCGACGATAGACCAGTGTTGTGGTCGGTTTGAAAGAAAAGTAAAGAAAAGTGCTACAAAGTACTGCGATTGTTCAAACATCCACATTTAGCTCCAATGCCAGTTTCATCTACAAAGTCACTAATGTAGAAATCATTGCTGCATATGGAGGGCTCAGAAGCCAATCAATGTAAGTCGATAAACATTAAAAATGAGATTAAAGGATGTTTTTATTCTGGGGTCAGTATAAACGGCAATATCTGCTGTTGCAATACAAAGATAGCGATTTAAATGCTTTGGAAACTGATAGTCTGAACAATAAAGAAGCACTTGCAATACGAAGGTCATTTTCAGAAAACTGACTTACACTTATTTGGTTTTGAGCCCTCCATATACTTTATTTATTCTTAGTTTACACTGGTACTTCATTGACAAAACAAAAAACATGCTTACAAATCAATAAAGGAAAAAATAGATTAAACAACATCAGTCTTACATAGGTTACATTGGTACGGTACCCGAGAATAATCTTTGTATCAGTCTTTTATAATTTCAAAAACAACTTTCCATTCTTGGTTACACAAAATTCACAGAAAAAAAGTCGCTCCTTTTCAATAATTTTGAAGGCTTGATCACTCGTGCGATATTAGACCATTTGTAGAAAAAGTTGTCTTTTTCTGTTGGCCACTTCCAAGCTTTTTTTTTGTAGGCTCGATCCACAATTGTGCCAGTTTCTGCTACTCTCATAACCAGTCCTGAAAAACATTTCTCCTTCCAAGCAAATTTTTGCAATACTTTCATCTTTTAAAGTATCCTTCAGAGATTTGATTTCCACTGTTTTGGCGGAGTTAAATTCCAATGGCCTCAACAGACTTTTTAGTTTTACCATTACCAATTCCTGGCTCCAGCATTTTCCGCTGCTTTGTCCCACTTTTTTCTTGGGACAAAGTAACCCGTTTTGTGGAGTTGCCAGTACTATTTTTTGATATATTACCAAAAAAACTTGATAGTTCAACAAAAGTATTTTATTAATCAGGATGGCATTGGCTTTAGAATTTCGTACTTACCTAAACCAATGCCGGGCTATGATAAATAAACCAAGCGGCAGGCCATGTTTTGGTCAGGGGGAGGTACTTACCTAAACTGAAACATATACTAGATTCCTTGCACAAACGAAAGTTTGACAACTCACAAAACTCGTGTATTCAACACGGTTATGAAAATAGAACGCTAGTGTGAAGATGGGCTTGCCAAACTACGCCTGGCGGAATTTGCCGGCTACTATGCGAACCTGAAGCGATCAGCTTGTAGCACTCATATTTCAATCATTTTTTTCGTTTTAGGAAATAGTAATACCCCGCCCCCTCCCCCCAAAGCAGCCCATGTTAACGGTATTCCCTAAAACGAGATAGGAGTGGTCGCAGCACATACTGTAGTACTTATTTAAGGAGCCCTCGTTTCCATATGAGATCCTTGCATCTCTTCTCTTCCGTCATGATGTCAAACAAAGATGGCTGCAGGAGGGAGGTGCCTTCAATAAGCATCCCTGATATCGGAATAGCATTCATCATTTGTCAATATTTTCCTATATGAGGGAAAGATAGCAAAAAAGAAATTCTCTTCCATCTTGAATTTCTTTCTAAGGAAAAAAGTATAAAATAGATTTTACCCCAAAAGCCGAACCTTCAAAAGACTCTGAATCGATATTTTGAATATGGGGGAGGGGAGGGAGCATCGGAATTGTAAATTCCGAACCACCACGAAAAGGTGGTTCCTTTTTTTCCTGGGGAAATGGAATGTTTTTTGTGTGTGTGTGTGATGGAAGGAAAACGATCTCGCATTTTCAATACGAGTTGCGGATTTATCCCGAAGAATATCTCCCAAAAAAGGGGAGTAGGGGTGACCGGAATAACATTAGAATATCGAGGACGTGGAATAACTAAATATTTGAATATTTAGGATCCGAAAATATCATACCAAAACAATGTCAGTATAAAAAAAATGCATATACCGATATCTTCTCGTGGGGGAGGGGAGAAATCAAAACATCTAAAAAGGCATCCTATCTGTCAAGGAGCTAACATTTGGGGGAGAGAAGGGCCCGAAATTTCCATTATTGATGTAGCATTTCGGGTCTTCCCCCCCCCCCAAAAGGAAATAGATTTCACACCGTGTTGTTACTTTGATGGGTCTGTGCGGTCGGTCGTATGGGTGTCGTGATGGCTTTTTCACGTCCGTGGATGGAGTCTAGTTCGATCCCGATGAATGTACGGTGGTGGTCGTAAGGTTTAATTTTTATCCTTTTTCTGGAATTCGCCGTGTTGTGCCTGCTTCTCTTCCCCCCCCCCTCCCCCCAGAGTAGGTATGCACAACTTTTTCCTGTCCGCGAGCAATATGTCGTATTTCTGCCGCGCTCGGGCAAGTAACTTGGGAGGAATTGGTAACTCATAAGGAATGACCATATGACTCGTACTTTACTAGATATGCCCGTAATTCTTGCGTCCGAATTTTTTTTTATAATGTCATGAATAAGGGGAAAACCCCTTATTCTTAACAAGGAGGCTAAGTTGAATTTTTGAGATCAAGAATTGAGATTATTCTCATGCAGGGACGTGTGCAGGATCGACCTTTGGAGGGGGGCACAGAAAGCTTGGGGGGGGGGGGCGGCACAAAATTTTTCTTCCCGAGAAATTTTGAGTTGCCACCCTTCAAAAGACATTTAAATTAGCAAAAATTGGTTAATATATAAAGGGTATTTTCTTTCGATATTTTAATTTTTTCACCGAAGTATTAAATTTTTTTCGAATTTTTGGTCGGCTTGGGGAGGGACCGAGGTCCCCCCCCCCCCCCCCCACGTACGCCTCGGTTCTCATGGCTTATAGATGGCCTTTGACAACATTTTTGGTTGTAATTGGAAACTTTACTTGCCTTTTACATTTTTTTTTCTGGCTAAATGAATGCCAGAAATCCAGCTACCGGACTTATCCCATTGCAAATATCTCTCCCAACTCAGCTTCTTGGCATAGTTCCAACTTTGTGTGGCTGTAATTGGTAACTTTACTTGTCTTGGACACTTTTTTTTGGCTGTAAAAAAGCAGTATCATTACTTACCTTTGACAATTTTTCTTTCTGTAACTGGAAACTTCACTTGCCTTGACAACCCTCTTGTATTTTTATGAAAGAAATATGACCAGCCTAGGTGTTTATTTATACTTTCTATATTTTGTGTTTTACTTTCTTATTTGTGTATATTTATATTTTCTACGGAACAACTTTCTGTGCACCACAGTTGCAGGAATTTCTTTTCGTATTGCACTGGTGCTGTCATCTGCTTTCCTTATTTTGAAATAAAAAAATTTTGTAATCAATTTAATTTTAAAAAAAAGTAAAGTTTAACTCTTTAAGTGACAATGGCGAAATATCTCGCCTTCATAAAAGCCTCTTATTTTAGCATTGTTAGTCCCAGATGTTTTTTAAAGTTGATTGCTCTGTGGGAAAACTTTTCCCTATACCTCTTAGTTTGCACCTGCTGAAATTTGGAAGAAAGCCTACTCCATTAAAAAAAGATATAGCATTTTGAAGAGAGATTTAGTAATTTCTAATTGTCGCTTAAAGGGTTAAGGAAAAGCAACCCCCCCCCCCTTCCTTCCCTTTTTCCATTGGCAGTTTGGTTTCATAAAATATCCTTCTATTGGGTGATGAGAATTATGCTTCACCACATTATTATTATAACTATTGGTCAATTCCATTCCTTGACGATGTCTTGGCCATGGGAGAAACATTTTCTGTCAGTGGTTGCTACAAAAAACAAAAGGAGAAAAAAAGAAGAAGTTGTAAATGAAGATTTTTTTTCCCACGGAAGAGATTTGTATTCACAAATTGGGCAACATAAAGCCATAGAACTTTTCTCAATCACATGCAGGTAGTTGGGGGAAAGGAAAAAGGCGAGATAAGTTTTTAAAAATTATGGTTGGGGAGAGGAAAAAAAAGCAAGAAAGTATCAGAGGATGGTATTTCATAATTATTCTCCCAGGAAAGGGGAGGACGGACAGATCCACAGATATAATTAAATCAGAAATAAACTCTCAACCATCCCTCTTCGAGCTAGAATTTTTTCCTACCCTGGAGGGGTGATTCCAAACAAAATTTCTACCCGTGCGGAATCTACTTTTGGTGCCTCCCTGCCCCTCAATTTATCCTCATCCCAACAGTTTCTAAAAAAAATCTTTAATTTTTTTGCCCTTTCACGTCGGATTTGGTGCCCTTTCTGGAGTAGTGCCCTATGTAGCCGCACAGGTCGAATGGCCTTAGAGCCAGCCCTGCTACCCTGACCTTAAAAAGTATTATTCCCTACTCAATGTTGTGAGAAACTTACTTGATGATGGTAATGCAAGCAAGAAAACATTACTGTGTTGGCATCGAGGCAAAGTATGGATAACAGTTTGTAATCTGTATGCCAAAGTAAAATACTGTTTTGTGAAGTTAAAAATTGCCCTTCAAGTCTTTTTATGCATTTTTATTTATTTTTTAATAATTTCGAGTAGGACTGGGATGTCATTTGACCAAATACCGAATATTTAGCTAATATTTTGGCTAAATACTGAATATCCATTTTCTTAAAATTCATCAAAATTATAAATGAAATTGATGTTTTTAATTAAAAATAAAATTATTGGTAATTTCAAATGATTGATATTGAATTTTAATTATGCAATGTATTCAAATAAATATTAAAAAACTGGTATTTGAAAGAGTTTTATTGACATGACACTGACTATCAAATTTAACAATGATATTGTATTTAAATATTATTTACAAAATCAATTTTTTGTAACCCTTCTTACCAATTTTATATTTAATTAGAAAATATCAACGATTATTTACACTCAACTAGTAATGCACCATAAAAATTATGACTTATTTTCGTATTTCTAGATGTTCTTTGCCCCTTTTACTTCTTTTAGTAGCTCAATTCGTATCTTGCCTAAGTGCGTCCTTCAGTTTGTGAACTTTTGTAATTCATGCTCACTTCCACCTTATTGCAGTAGGATTCTATTTTCAGTTTCACGCTTTCCTGCCCGAAAAATTCCCCCTGACCTAACCTTTATCCACAGGAAGGGATACACACCATACAGTAAATTTTAAATTTATGAAAAAAATCCCAATTAACATAATTTTTAAAAATTTGTTTGATGTACTTAGATTTGTACAGATATTTGGCCGAATACCTAAGCATTATTCGTCCAAATTGAATATTTGGCAAAATGGCTGAATAAGTTGAATAGGCCTACTGAATAGCAGCCGAATATTCATCCTGTCTTTAATTTCAAATTATTATTTTTCATGCAGGTGGTCGATTCAGTATTCTTCCCTATGGTGAATTACACATTCGGGGAGTTGTGCAAGCGGACAGTGTGAAAAGTTATGGATGTGTAACAAGGCACAAACTCACAGGAAACCTTGTTTCCAGTGAAACATATGGCAGACTATTTGTTACAGGTACTTCCTTATGGTATCATTGGCCTATAAACTATTATATTTGTGGTTTTAGATCTTGAAACATGTATCAGAGTTAATAGGTGCCTATTTCAGTTGTTTAAGTCTTACTGCATGAAGTATATGAAAAATAGATGCTTAGAAACAATATTTATCATTTGATCATTTATGTCGCATCATGGTAGTTTTCTGCACACCAGGGTTAATTATACTGAGACCTACAATTTATTTCCAAATCTGAAAGGGAGCCTTATTTTCATACTGACCAAAAGATTGGTACGTTAACTCTTTGATATGGGACTCCCTACAATAGCAATCTTTTTTGTGGTCATGTTATCATTTCTGTTGTACTCCTGTGTCAGGAAAGTTTCTGACAAAGACGAACCGAGTATCAAACTCACAACAACTCTAAACATCCTTTGGTACTTTATGCGAGTGTCTTATTGACCTGGGCTACCACACCCAATATTTATCATTCGTTTAAAATAATATTAAATGATTCCGCTTATTTGGTATAAATTGCTTATCATTGTGCAATTATGTTACAGTTTTATTTAATTGAATTATTACCATTTCTTCTCAGAATCACATGGGAATTCAGCTCCAAAAATAGCAGGAATCAGGCCCTCATTATCTGTGAAGGCTGGAGAGAATCTGGAAATGTCTTGCGTGGCTTCTGGCTATCCACCTCCATCGTACAGGCAAGTTTTTTTACCTGTATAGCAATATTTTAACTATAAAAAATCAGTTTTATGTGCGACATAATACACAAACTCTTAAGTCAATCATATTCATCAGCCAGCTTGTTTATTCAACCTTGGTTCCATCACTTGAAGCAGACGTGGATCCAGAAGGGTGGGCAATCATCCATCTCAAGAGCTTCTTGGTCTGTCCCATAAAATACAAGACATTCCCACCATCTTTCAAAATTAATCACCCCTCTTGATACATTGCCCTGGATCCATGCCTGACTTGAAGTAATTTAAACCATTCACCCTTAGAGAACAGACATGGCTTACACGAGGGTTGGGCTGACAGGGCCCAGGACAATTCTCTTCTCTTTTTTTTTGCACTATCAATTCACTATAGGAGAGATCCCTAAAATAGTTCCGCCAAAGGCCCGCCAAAAAACCCAGTTCAGAGTTTGAAATAGATTTTGATCATTTCAGATTTTTATATTTCGATCATTTTTCAGGTTTGCCAGTGTGCAAACTTTTTGTCTCTCAGTATTTCTCTTCTCTCAAATCTAACCGCAGCTTTGATTGATGTAGAAATTTCTGAAATAGAAAAAGTTTAGAATAGTAAAACTATAACATAGCTCACTCACCTGTAAAACACTAGTGCACTCAAATGCTCAGTATATAAAGTATATCCTAAATATCCTAATAATATCCTCAGTATATCCTAAATAAACTTTTTGATTTCTTCACAAAATCAGAGTGCTTGTTTGAAATGTACAGTCACAGACCAAGGTCACCCTTGGGGGACTGAATAAAAATGACTTGTTAAGGTGGGTGACTTGATATTAAGTAGACTTGCTTTGCTAGTTATGCTGGCAGGATCCTCTAAAAACTGATAATATATAAGATAAGCAAGTTTGTGTTAAAAATGAGAGATGTTATACCAGAGTCTGACTATATTTGGTGTGCACATGCAGTTTAAATATGAAATATGCTATCTCTTTTCTATATTTTTATATATATTTACAATTTATACAATATATATAAATATTCATACAATATATATAAATATTTATACAATATATTTACAAAATATTTACAATATTAAATTAATCACAATGATCTTATAAACCTTCCAGGTGGTATAAAGAGAATAATGGTGACCTCATCCATATAAATAACAGAAGAGCCATTCAGGTAGAAGGTTCTATCACTTTTCAGTTTATTTACATCAAGGACAGCGGTAAATATGTTTGTGTGGCTAACAACACTGCTGGAGAGAGCAAGTCATACACAATGCTCACAGTAACTGGTGAGTCATCCATGCATTCAGTATCTCAGTATTTCTTCTTCTCTGCTTGATTGTTTTGGGTTTTTTTAATGAAACCCCAAACTGTATTACAAAGCTTTTATCAAACTGCTATCAAATCTTGATAAGTCGAATGTGCAGCCACAGAAAAAAAAACTTCAAAGTTAGCGTTAGTTCAACTTATCAGAAATTTCAGAGTGGGGTGTAAAGAAAGAATTGAAATAGCAGTGCTAGTTAAGAATATTGCATTAGTAAAACATGTCAACCTATTGGAGGTAAAGAAATTTGAAAGATAAATTATTTGAATGCACTCATATTTAATTATTGAATGAGAATATTTATAGAAATAAACTAGATGTAAATATATTACGGAAATAGACTCATTCATGTGATACTCAAATAAATGAAACAAATTGCAAATCAAGTGTATATATAAAATTATTTTCTCTCAAAAAATGCTGTGATTTTTTTACTTCTTTCTCTTCTTTGCCTTTCTTTTGTGAGGATGTCAGTCACTTTTTTTGCAAGCAGTCGCCATTGTCTACTCTCACTATTAAAGGTTGCACTTTACCAATGGCCAAAGTTGTTTTTTTGTTTGCAGGAGAAGGAAAACAAGATCATTTTTTTGTTTCCTGAATTATCATCTTTCTCGAGCAGCGAATTAAGAATGTCCACATCAGACATGTCATTGTAAATCAGTGCCTTATCATCAGTATGGATGAATGTATCTACATTTGCCTCTACATCCAGCCTATTGTATTCATTCATGGTGGAATTGTCCAATTCCTACAAATGATTAATACCAGGTATGAATCATTTGCGACACACTATAACACTAGAAGGACCACGCCGGTCATTTTCCCATTTTCGATCTTCTCGCTCGGTTTTCACAATGAACCAGACTGTTTAGATTGCTGAAATTTCATGACTGAAAAATACTGGAATATTATACTGTCCAACTCTCATCAATTTGAAAAAAAATTGGCCGAGATATTTTCAGGTATACTAGAAAGTCCATGACCAGTCAATTTGACTGGTAATGTTATAGACACTTTCATAGCATGCACAGCAAATATATTTCATCAAATCTGACATAAAATTTCCTCTAATAAGATGTTCTCGCTGCGTCTAATTGAAAGCATTTTTATTGATTGACTAATAATGAAATAAAAATATTAGCTTGACCAAAAATTTAGTAATGCAAAAATAATACAAAAATAATCTGGAGGGCGTTCACCCGGAAAGTGAAAGGATGTAGGTTTGATTCCCCGCAGGGTAGCTGAATTTTTCTCTTTCCAAAATATATCTCCACGTCAGCCATCCATTAAAAACCTTTGTATGGATAGCGAAGAGTGACATCATCCTTTCATTCATTTCATTCATTTGCCAGTGACTGTATTTCTAGTAACAAATGTTCAATTCATCTCCCTTGCGGTTCTAGCTTTGCTTGGATTGGGCATTCCACATTTTTTTTTTTTTTTGATTGAATGTTATCAAAACATAGGTTTTTGTCTTTCCAGCTCCTTTAGCTGTGAACATCATGCCCCAGTATCAAACAATCCACATTGGCAGGCCAGCAACATTCAACTGCACTGCTTCCGGTCATCCGATCGACTTACTTACTTGGGTAAAAGACATGAATCCTTTGGGAGAGAATCATAGAGATGATCGTGTGGTTCTGTTGTCAAGGGATGTCCTGCACATCCGCTCTGTGCAAAGAGAAGATGAAGGGATGTACCAATGCTTTGCCTTCAACAGTTTCGAATCTGCTCAAAGCATTGCAGAGCTCACACTTGGAGGTGGTTTAATTGCTGTGGCTCAAGTGCATTAGTTTTTATTTAATTTTGTTTAATTTTATCAATAAAATTACATGCAGATTAATGATGTTTGATACTATATGTTTATTGCATTTCTCCATCTTTATAGATATTGCTCCAACATGGCTGTCCAAATTTTCAGGGGCAACGTTTCAGCCGGGAACACCAATGTCTCTTGCCTGCTCAGCATTTGGGAATCCTTTGCCACAGATCACGTGGTTGTTGGATGATGGCACAATCCCAAATGACAGCCGCTTTCGCGTTGGTGATTTTGTTACTACGGATGGTCATGTCATGAGCTTTGTGAATATAAGCCACATAAAGGTCGAAGATGGAGGAGACTACACATGCACTGCTCATAATACTTTGGCTGATGTGAGTAAAAAATTAATCCAATTTTACTAATATTCGTGGAAATTTCCTGCTTATAACACTTCTTTCATGACCCTTTTTAAAAACGTTACAAGCAAAATCTACTGTACATTGATTACGGGTCCATTAAAAGCTAAAATCTAATAATATAATTACAGGAATTTCTTATTTCTCACATGAAGAGGAATTTAAGCTGTGTTCGCAGTTTAAAAGTCAATTTATTTTCAATATTTATGGTGACAGTAGTTGTAAATGACAACTATTTTCTCTTTAAAGGTTACTCACTCTGCAAGAATAAATGTTTATGGATCTCCCGTTTCTAAATTATTGCCGAACATAACAGTGGTTGCTGGAAAAGATTTAGTGATCCGTTGCCCTGTTCTTGGATATCCTCTTCTATCCATTGTGTGGACTAAAGGTACTAGTAGTCTTGCTGAGAGTGACTAGCAACTCTCCACATGAATGAGATAGTTGCTGTCATGTAGAAATAAAATGTTAATATACTCTATGAAATGCTATGGCAGGCTGCCAATTTTGTTTCAGTTTCTATCTTTGATTTCATTTGATCAAAATATCCAATTTCTGTCATCTCAGTTTCTTTCTTCTCGTTCAAACAGATGGTATGGTCCTCCCGACTAACCACAGACAGAAAATTGATGAGCATGGGAAACTTTTGATTCAGGATGCTCACATAAGTACTGAAGCTGGCACATATAACTGTAAGGCTAAAGGTCAAAGTGGTTCTGAAGCCCAAGGTTCAGCTCATGTTTCTGTTCTAGGTACTTAATATATTTCTATGTTTTTCATAAAATCTTTATTAGATTTCATGATGTTCAAGGAACTGTCTGTGAAATCTTTACATATGTATGATTACTGCGTCTGGTTGATTGATTATAAAAAATTAATTGGTGTTCTAAAACATATGAAATTATAATTCAGTTGGTTTTATGAAAAATTGAAAATAGGATTTGGGTTTGCTGGCTTTTAACCTATTTTATTGCATCTACTGTGCCAGCCTCAGGAGCAAATATTGTGATCTGAGGCCTTTCTTTCTTTTCTATTGCTCTGGACTAGGGTTGTCGATAAAATTAAGTCTGCTGAGTTCATGCTGATACATGAACCTTTAGGAAACCTTTAGGAAAGTGTGAACCACTTCATTGATTTGAAAACGTGTCGTGGGCCAATTCATTGATTTGAAAACATGTCACAGGTCACTTCATTCATTTGAAAACATGTCACAGGCCACTTTAGTGCTCTGGAACTGCACCACAGGTTACTTAAGTGATCTTTATATGTACTGTGGGTCTGTGAAGTGATCTGTGAATGTGAACTCAGTGATCTCAATGCTTGAGTGATCTGGAGGTATGCCATAGGTCACAAATGATCTTCACGGGCTGCTTAAATGCTCTAGAACTGTGCTAAGATCTGTAAATATGCTGTGGATCACTTAAATGATCTGGGAACACTCAAGTGATTTTGATTTTTGCAAAATTTGATTTGAGGTCATGGGCAACATCAGGTGAAACCAAGAGCTACATTTGGCCCACGGACCATGGGTTGAGAATGTATGATGTAGATGGTCATCAAGCATACTAAAATACTCAACAAACTTCATTTTATTGCTTATGCTAGTCCAGAACAACAGAAACAATCTGAGATCACAACATTTCCTCCTGAGGATTGCACAGTCTGTGCAATAAAATAGTCTACAACTTTTTTTTTGGTCAGGCAGTGTACATACTCTAGTGCATTGTATCTCTTTTTTTCTGTGCGACTAGACATACATAAAGTACATGTTAATTAGCAAATATGCATGTCAATTACTCTGTGGCAAATGTTGGTATTTTACTTTTCTTTCACAGTATCTCCGAAAATTGACCCGGTGCCTATTCCTCAGGTACTTTACGCTGATGAAGGTCAGAAACTGAAAGTCTTTTGCACTGTGGTTGAAGGAGATTCGCCGATCAAAATTAATTGGGTGAAGAATGGATTCCCGTTGCCTGTTGATAAGGATGTAACTATGCAAAATATTGAGGATTCCGCTATTTTAGTATTTCGAAAAGTGAATTATCAACATAATGGTAACTACACGTGTTCTGCATCCAATCATGCTGCTTCGGTCAACAGGACAGCTCATCTGGTTGTTAATGGTGATTTTCTCTCTTTCTTTCATTAATTTTCCATGCACCAAACAATAGCAAGTGGTTTCAAGCTTCCGTAGCAAGAATTTAGTTGATTATTAAAAAATAAACATTTTTACAGATTATTCAATAAAATATTGTTTTTTTCTTATTGTAGTACCTCCTCGATGGCTAGTCGAACCAAACAATGCATCTGCTGTACTTGGTGGACATGTTTTGATCAACTGTATGGCAGACGGCTACCCAAGGCCTAGAATATATTGGAAAAAAGCACCAGGTAAGTACATTTATTCTTAATTTTCAAAACACTGTAAATTTTTTGATGAATGTTTAAAATCCTGTATGGTTCAACAGTTTACGAAAGCTTGGACCCTGACATTCATTCCCTAGCATATTTTGTCCCCAGACAAGGCAAATTCAGTGAGTGGGTGACTCTATGAGTGACCAAGTGAGTGTTTGAATTACCAACTGAGTGAGCGCATGCATGGAAGACTCTCTCATCAGTTCACTCTGTCACTTATATATCACTCCCTCATACATCACATAGTCACTCACTTGGCCTTGTCCATTGTAAAATGACAGGGACAAAATGTTGAAGGCAAATTTTTCTGATCCCAGTTCAATCGATAAATTCTTGCATGATTTATTAAAATAATTCCAATTACTTTTTCAGGTCAGAAGCCATCAGAGTTTCAGAAGATTCTCTCTGGCTATCACCAACAAGTTTATGATAATGGGTCGCTCTTCATGCAAGATCTTAAAAATGATGATAGCGGCCAATATCTCTGTCAAGCCACCAACAACATTGGAGCTGGTCTCAGCAAGGTTGTTTTGCTGACCATACATAGTAAGAAAGAGTGATATATTTATGTTGGATAAGTAGATCGTTTTTTCTAATATATTATCTATTATTTTTCATATTTACTTTTCTCGATATCTCTTGTCTTTAGCTCCACCTGGGTTTGAAACGAAATTTGTAACTCATTCAGTCAAAAAAGGACAAGACGCTCATTTGAGATGTGAGGCTAGTGGGGACCCACCGATCAGCATAAGATGGGAGAAGGATAAGCAGCCATTGGATATCCATTCACTGCGGAGGTCAGTAAGCATTATAGGACTATTTTTTAAAGAATGAAAGAAATTTTTTTCCCCCCTTTACCATTTTCCACCAGGAATAAGGGTTGTGGCTTCCCATAAATCATCCCATACTGCTTGTGTTGTACTGGCGGAGTACTGTATCATTGATGTGCAAAGTATATCTGCAAGGCTAGGTTGGGGCTATTCATTTGACTGGATTATAGTAGGTTGCAATTTAAGGGCTAATTTTTTACTATAACTTATAAACATTATGTTCTCAAGTGCATCAATATTGACTTAGATCTATCTACAAATATTTGTAAAATAGGGGCTTGATGAAAAAATAGTTGACTCAGTATTTTGTCAGTATATACTGAATGTTAGTCAGAGAAGGAGGTCCATTTTCTTCATTTCATTGGAACAACAGGTTTGTGGCATTCATTTTATTAGCACAAGGGGTCTGTGGCCTTCATTTTATTGATACAAGTTTTCTGTGACTTTCATTTTATTAGCACAAAAGGGTTCACGAAATTCATTTTATTACGCACAAGAGTGTCCATGTAATTCATTTTATTGGCAAGATTATTCATGGAATTCCATTTATTGGCAAAAGAGGGTTTGTGGAACTCGTTTTATTGAAACAAGCTGTCTATGGCCTTCATCTTATTAGCAAAAGAGGTTCGTTGAATGCAAAAAAATAAAAGGAAGGCTATATAAAATGAGAGTGGGAGCTAGACATGCCAACTAGGAAATGTGGGAAAATTACTGATATAGTCATAAGGAATCATGTGATTAAATTTACAGTGTAATCAGTTCAGCCCTCCCTGGAATACAAGTTGAGTTCTTCCAAAAGAAAATTTCCGACTGTAGCTCCTATGATCTTTGCCATGTGATTTAACTTCTTTTTTTTGTCATGGATTATTTTATTTGAAGATTATCAGTTAGAGAGGAGCCACCGCAAGAATCAGTTGTGTCTCTGCTGACCATCACAGAAGCCAAGGCATCTGACTCTGCTTTGTACACTTGCGTAGCTTCGAACCAGTTTGGCAGTGATGATACCAATATACAGTTGGTTGTAGAAGGTAATTTCAATTCTGCAAAGTTGAATATAATATTTACTGTACTTCATAGTTTCGATAAAAAATTTAAGATTATCTCTAAATCATAGCTGTTAGTAAAATTATACATCTCATGTTTGTTATTAGCTACTGTCATCCTATTTAAGAGTTATAAATTCACTGGTTTTTTTTTATCTGATCACGCTTAGTTTCAATTGTGACTGACCATAGTTTCCCGAACATTTTTTTCCATCCCTCCCCTTCCTCAAAAAATGGTTCTTCTCATCGCATCCCAACTCAAGTGAATCCATAGGATTTTATGCTAAACCCTAAGCTTTACCACCTTTCTAGACTCTTCCATCACCCACTTTGGGAAACACTGACCTAGTCTTTTCCATTGCTAAGAGTTGAAAAGGTTTCAATATAAAAAACTGTTGGGCATGCTGCATAAAATGGCAATAGTGTAACAGACATAATTGAAGAAATAGCAAGACTTTTGTATGAAAATAAAATGATATTATGAATATATAACATGATGTCACTCTCCACTTGTTTTCTGTAAATTCTTGCAAAATTATATTAGGCTGCATGTGTGGTGTAGCAGTAGTAGGTAGGGCCTCCAAAAAATGGCTCGGGGATCCATGATGTTCTTAAGTCGACCACCTCATTGGGCGGTTTGCCTGTTGTGGCGTTGTATTTGTATTTGTATTAATCTCTTTTATCTAGCACATTATGAAAAAATGAAATAATTGTCACATGAATTATATGTTAGGTCATTTTAGTTCTAATCAAAGACTAAAAAACAAAAATATTTCTTTTCAAAAAATTATTTAGTACTCAACGAATTAATTTACTTGGTAATTGAAAATTTTGTCAGCCCTCTACGCTTGAAATAAAAATAAAAATACCAATTTGAATATGTTGAATAATGCATAACAATGAATATTTATTTATTTTACCACAAAGAAGGCCATAATTTGTTTTGTACATTTGTTAGGAAACACTTTGTGGTATATGATCGTTTTACTGCATCGCACAAAAGTATGATGCAGTAAACACTCTTTACAGGGGCGAAACATCTAACTGAACTTTATTAACCAATATGTTAAAAAAACTAGTTGTCCCACACTTGTGCTGCCATGTGGTAATCATAAAATAGTTATACAGCCTTCATAGTGCAAAATACCAACATCCAACAACGTATGCAAAGGATGCTATGGGGGAATCGAAAAAAAAGTGGTATCTTAAAGTGTCATTAGTAGCCAAAGGGTTAATATATTGATTATTATCATTGATATTTAGAACCTCCATCAGCTCCAGTGGATTTTGTTTTGAAGGAGAAAACGAGCCGAACTGTTTCTTTGGGATGGACGCCAGGTTTCAGTGGAAACAATCCCATACAAATGTACAAAATCAAGTATAGAAATGCCACAGGTGATTGAACTAATGCATATTATCGCCCCGGTTATCACATATCAATTCACCCTAATTTTGTACTTTTTTGCACTATCAATTTCAATATTTCATCAGTATTTTCTCTTTGCAGATTCAGCGGAAGAGATAGCAAAAGAAGTGCGAGTTGAAGGATCAGATACAACTTCAATAGTACGAGGTCTCCTGCCAGCATCTGCATATAACTTTCATATAATCGCAACAAATTCCCTTGGTGACAGCGAATCATCGTCTCCCATTGTGGTCAATACAGATGAAGAAGGTACAGCACAGTTTTTTTTTTTCATGTGTCTATGCTCCATTTTTTAAGTAAACAAATTATTGTTACGATAGTTTAAACTCTTTTGAAATTTTTATGCTCGTGATTCCATTTATTTGAAATCTGGGGCTTTTTTTTGTTATTTTTTTACAGTGCCTAGCGGCCCACCACTGGATGTTGAAGTCTATCCATCTGGATCTCATTCTCTCAAAGTCATTTGGATGGTAAGGAAAATAACATTTCTCCTCAATGAATAATTTATTGCACTGAATCTGTATATTACAATATTCACTCACAATAATTCCATTTTGCAGCCACCTAAACCCTCTCTCCGAAATGGCATCATCCAAGGATATTACATTGGTTACAAAATGGCCGGCTCGAGTGACCAATATCAGTACAAAAACATTGAATCCAGTGACACAACAGAGCAGCAGTTAAGCTACCTGACTAACTTACATCGAATGACCCCTTACAAAGTCATAGTGCAGGCTTATAATGCTGCGGGTGCTGGTCCTAGGTCCGATGAAGTTACAGCTACTACTCTGGAAGCAGGTGATTTTTTTTTTCTCTGGTAAAGTAATTATAGTTATTATTAATTCTTGCTAGTTCACGCATATCAGATCAGGGTGTGCTTGCATTACCGAAATTACCGGAAGTTAATTAAAAAAGTCAATTTAAACAATATAAAGTGTGCATAGACAAAAAGTGATATGTTCTTCTTTTCTGTGTTGAAACAAAACTCTCCTAAAAACACAGGATTGCTATGGGGGCCAGACTAGTGCATGGCTGAGTTATCTAGAGTCTAGTGTAATTAAATCTGTATCTTTATGGTTGAAGCCTGTCTTGATTGAAATCGAGTATATTTTCTTTTGTAGCTCCACCAACTTCACCATCTTTAATGGTATCTTCTGTTACATCATCTTCACTGACAGTTAGGTGGGACAGACATGCTGACGACACCATGGTCAAAGGTAAATATTTTTTGATTGGAAGTATTGTCCGATGAGAACAAAACTGATCTCTTTTCAATCAAAGATGGGTTTACAGGAAGATCATAATCAGGATGATGCCTCCTACTTTGCGCTACTTTGAGAATTAGAAACAGTGAGATACCCCCTGCAAAAAAAAGCTGACTTTCCAAATCCAGCAGAGGCAGCAGAGTTGTCTGCACTGCTGAGATATTATAGATCCTGTACCATCTCAATCATAGACCCATCCGGGTATGACACGAATGTATATAAGAGACCTACGTGATGAGATCTTGTACTATGATTTTTATCGGGTGTAGCCAGAAATTTTTTTCGGGGGGACCAAAGTGATAGAACAATAGATTTGGCCATCTTTTTCCCTTTTTCCAGTCATTTTCTCACATTTTGGGAGACCAGACCCCCCAAGTTCACCCCCCCCCCCCCTCGCTACGCCCTTGATTTTTATGATGCTAATCCATAAGCTGTTTGTTTTCAACTTAGTATGGGGGGGGGGGGGTTCCTAGGACATTACTTTGCTCCAGGAACTTGCATGAATCGTGATGCCTTTTCGTAAAACCCCCACAAGAAGGAAACTATCAAACAAGCAAATCCAGGCTGGTATGTCAAAAGAGACAATTAATTGACTGTGCAGGCTCATTAGATCGTCTTGTATCTTACAGGACAGATAAATTTTTTTTCCATATAATTCAGTTCTTGGAAGGGATAATTGCCCTTTGTGTCTGGCTCATGGATCCATTGGTCATTTTCTCACATTTCGTGCGTGGGGGGGAGGGACCCCAAGCCCTAACTTTGCCTTGGGTTCACAATGTATTTACACACATTCCCATGTACACATTCATTAAAAATTCCATAGAAGAATATGGACGAACTGCATGTGCGGGTTCATAGTAGTGACTCAATGTACTCAAACACCAGTTGGCTTTCTTTGCTTAAGAGACTCTTTTTCTTTTATTTCCCCTCCCCATCAAACTCTTTGGAAATTCTCAGTTAATTCCGAGCTTACTTAAAGAATGTAGTTTCAGAGTGGCATACTTTGGTTAAGGCACCAACCAACCAGGAAATAGTATTTTGTGTTGTATCATGTGTCCTGCATGTTGTGCAAACTGAACTTTACTATTGATGTGCATCCTTTGGCATCCTTTTTCTTATATTTCAATCTTCCCCTGATAAAATCAGGTTACGTCTTGCATTACAAAGCGGAAAACAGCGGCGAATGGAAAGAAAAAAAACTGACCACAAACCAAAACCAGTATACCTTGAACGAACTCAGGTGCGGCACCCAATACCGAATGTACATGACCGCCTTCAACAGCTTGGGAATGGGAGAACCGAGTGAAACTATCTCAACACGCACAAAAGGAGCAGGTGATTACAGGATGTATTTTTCTATCAATTTAGATGCCTATATAATTGATATTGTAAGAAAAAAATTTCAATTATAAAGTGACGATTTTTCTAAAGATCTGATTTAACTGAAATACTTGTTTTAACTCTTTTCCAGCTCCTGTTTCGCCTCAAAAAGATGCCTTCCTCTCTATGAATTCCACTTCCTTATCGTTGAATTTCAGAGCTTGGCAAAGTGGTGGTTGCCCAATCATGCATTTTTCCGTTCATTTCCGAATTCAAGGCCAGTGGAAGACTGTTGCAAATCATGTTGAAGCATCTCAGAATCATTTGGACATACAACATTTAGCTCCCTCTAGAGAGTACACGCTTCGAGTTTCTGCTCATAGTGATGCTGGGACAACTGAGGCTGAATATAGATTTCATACACCAAATATAACTGTTTCAAGTGAGCACCTCATTAGATTTTGATCCATTTCATGCATTAAAAAAATTTACCAATTTGAAGCAAATATAAATGTCGAAATATTTTTATTGCATCAGCATATATTTTTATTGCACAATTGTATAGATTCATGAAAAATTCATTAAGATTAGATATTTGTGATTTATGTATTTGTATTTGAGTTCAATTGAACATCTCTTCTGTTTTGAATCCACGCAGCTGAGCCTCACTCACCTGGAATGCCACCAGATGGCCTCATCAGTCCTATTCCATTCTACAAAAATCTGGCCGTCCTCCTTCCAGTGGTGATTTCTGTTGTCGTCCTGACTGTGGTCATCATAACAGTTGTTGTTTGTCTTAGGAAACAGTCAGATGAAAGTAGTTATAGTGAAGGTTTGTCTGTCTTTGATATTATTGCCTTTAGGGAAGTTTTGACAAGGGTGGGGCTTTCAAACTTGCAGTGTGTCACTTCATAGCAACAGAAAAGTTTATGATTCTCAATTTTTGACTTCTTATCTGCCTTCATTCTATATCCGTATCGTTTAATGATGACACAGCATAACGTTGACTGTTAATACAGTGAAACTCCCATATAGAACCACCTCTATTCCCTAGCCAACTTCCCTTTATGGCTAGTTTTTCTCGCAACAGACAGTAGGCTCTATATGCATAATACAAAAATGATCCCCATTCCATGGCCACCTCTGAATGTGGTCAGTAGCAACCTGTCCACTGTCACTTCCTTATAAATAGGGTTGAAAAATAAAAATTTGTGTGCATTCCCCCCCCCCCCCCCCTATAATCTTCATATATCAGCATAAATACCTTTTTGCATCGATCAGATTTTCTGTTCATGTGTGACACCATCAGGTTGGAAAATTTTGTAAATAAGATGACAAAGGCTAATGATATATGGTTGATCCCAGCAGATGTGACAGTTTTAAAATTTGTCCCCATGAATGAATAAATGCCAGAACTCATCCAGCCCAACTTCATGCCATAGCAGGCCCGTCATTTGGGGGGGGGTCAGAGGTTGGCCGTTGCCCCCCCCCTCCCCGTCTTTTGAAAATACACTAAAAATGGTATATACAAAATTTTTTACTTATTTTTGGTAAATGTTGAAATAGTGTTCTGTGCAACTCCATATTCTTTGGCGAGTTCACTTTGGGTTTTGCCAGATTCTAGTTTTTTCAAAATTTCAGCTTTTGATTTTAAAGTTAAAGTACGAAGTTTGCATGGAGTCATTGTATGTTCACGGCCATTGATACTGATGATGAAAACCAAATGACATATTCATCGTCTAACCAGGCTCTTTAGTTCTTTTACTCTTTTTCCAAGAAATCTTAAAATTCAGTTCCACCAAAAACATTCTCAGCAAAAGGCAATACCAAAACTTCCAATAGATAAGATTTTCATACCTATTCGATGTTGACAATATCCACACTTCTTTTTGACCATGAAAGAATGAAAGACCTTTCCTGTAAAAAACCTTTCCTTTCCTAAAATTACAAGCCGGCCATCAGGTTCCAAACATTCATTCTTCACATGCAGGCTCCCTCCTCCACCCCCAATGCATAAAAGTGGCCCATCATAGAAAATAAAGAAACAAAGGATTGTCGAAATATATATACCCATGAACAATGTCTAGAAATTCTAAGAACTGGTAACACACTGGCAATTGTGAAAGCCAGTCATGGTAAAGGGACAAAAAGCATAGTAGACTTAAGCAGAGTTAAGCCAAACATATGTCGAGTTAGATAGACCTTACATTGAAATTAGTATTGTGCCAACCAAGGGAATAATAGATGTCAAGTTATCCAGATAGTTGAGTTATCGAGATTCCACTGTACCTATACGAAACTAATTCTCTTAGACAAATAGGTACCATTCTAGGGTTAAGTATAAATTTATAATAAATCAATAATAAATTAAGCATTCGATTTTTTGTGACATTGGACTTTAATTTTGGAAACTTAAATTTTAACACCCCTCTCCCCAAAAATGTTTTTCTTTCCTTCCTACCACTGTCTAACTTCTATTTGACTGTCACCTCCGTCGGCATCCATTATTTTATGGAACATTCAATGGCTGTCTTAGAGAAGTTTCACATTGTATTTTTAAACTATAAATAACTTTTATCGAGATGTTTTTTGCACATAAATAGGAATCATTTTTTTTGTTTTCAGGTAGCAGAAAAGGTCAAAATTTTGATAACGTTGGATTAGCAGAATTTTCAAACAAAAGCATGAAAGGAATGGAGTATTATGAAAAATCGTCATATTACTCATCACCCACAAGGAAATCGTTACCAGTGTCTTCGAATTCACATAGAGGTTAGCCAATCATTTTCATACTTTTTGAAGATACTCTTTATACTCTTATATAAATTATTTCCAATTGAAGAACACTCGCAATATCTGGGTAGCCAGAATGGGCTAAAAAATTGTGGATTATTCAGTGGTTTAATATTCAGCTGTATGTTTGGCATCAAGACAAAATGGCATTCCTATACTTTTATTCGAAAGTATGTATTCACTTTTCCATCAGAAAAGTCTCATCACGCTACAGCAGACCCACAAAATAACACATTATGCACAATTACTGTGCTGCTAATTTTTGCCAGTTTTTGTAATACAAGGCAGCACTTATCATGTGCAACATCAGGCACAAAATTATCCTGCGAAGCTTCTTTTTTTGAGTATAACGTCATAATTCATGTCATTGAAAGCATATTATCTCATTAAAGTAGATGGAAGTTGTTGATTGTCAGGAAAGGAAAAGCAAAATTAGTGTTTAGGAAAAGCACTGCTTGTGTGAAAAAATGAGACAGATTGCAATGGTATGAACGTAGAAAATATCTTATCCCTTTTAAACCTGAGCATTCATTTTTTTTTTTAAATTTTCAAAATGTTTTTGCATTTTTGATACTCAAAAAATGCATTAAAAACATAATAAATGTCATTTATTTTTTCAATTTTTTTCTCAAATTTTCATTTTTTTTTGAAGAAATCACTTCACTTTGTTCAAATTTTTTTTAGCCAAGATGATGCAGAGTATATTCATCTTCACTTACAATTTTTTCCAGAATTTTATTGCTAAATTTTATGTAATAATTCACACTTTTCTTGGAGGTACTTTCTCCTGGAAGCCATCTTAAAGACCCCATGAAAGTGCTAATAATGAAGTAAATCAACTTCAAGTGCTGCCCCTCTGATGAAAGCCCCCAAAGTTCATATTCATCATATTTCTAACTCAAAATATTTACACCATCCTTTAAGTCGGGCTGAACTGTTTGAGGTCAGAAAAGAAAAATTCTACAGCAAGAAAAAGCAACCCACACATTTGTGTTTTCACCACTTTGACTTTAATTCTGCTAAAATCATCCAAAAAGGTTCTTCGCCCGTGGATTTAGATTTCCTCTTGAAGCAGTTCACATTCATAAAAATTCTTCTTTGGTTAACAATTTCTCCAGCACTCCATGTTTCTCAAACATTTGGGCCTAATTCTTTTAATTGCCCCTTCCTTTCACTCCATCATCACCACCATAATGCGTCAGTTTTCATTCTATCATGTTTTTGTTCAGGCGAGTAGTTTGCACTGAAACCATTACTTTTCCTCTGGAGAAAGGGCTATACAGTCAAACCTCATTACTATGTCACCCGGGTAATGCATCACTCCGCTTACTGGGCAGCTATTTGGAAATCTCAGTTGTCCTCTATGGGGTTCTGTCGTTATTAAACTCCTGATAGCACATCACTCCACTCACTTAAGGAGTCACTTTTTGTGAAAGCATTTTTTCGAAAATTACCATTCAAATCAGAAACTCTTTGTACAAAATGCACAAGTTCAACATTCATTCCTATCACGTCAAAAATCTACCTAGCATTTGAAGCAGTAGCCGCAGAAGCTGTCATTCCTCCCTCCCCCCCCCCCCTCCACCTCTCTCACTACAGGCTTCTTGACAGATTTGTTCAGCATTGGGATAATTCTGATTTGAGAATGGTTCAGCTGGAAATTTTTTTCTTGGCAAGTTTCAGTTCTTTGTCAGCTTTTGCTGAAAAGGTGTACTTGGCAGAAATCTGAAGTTTTTTGTTTTTTTAGAGAGGTTGGTGGGCATTTGAACAAATCTTAGATGGACGATCATTGAGCATCTCTAAGACTGTGTTCATCCTACTGTTCTCCAAATTAAAAAAAAAGTTTGTTCACCTTTAAAGACAAAGCAGCGTTACAGTGGAGGAACATGAAAATCAACCTATCAAGAAAATTTTTATTGTGACTGGAAAGCACAGCAGACAGGGACTTCAATTTTTATCCTCCTTAGAGAAAAGGATCGTCTCTTCAACTTCCACAAACAAAACTTGCCTGTTTTTTCAGTGAAAAATAAACTTTTTTTTTCAAACACATAAAGAATATTTTATTATCATTTATGGTGTTCGAAAAGAATTAAACTGCTATACAAGATGACTACTTTGGATTCCATAAACATGCAGAAAAATTTGTGAATTTTTAAAAGTTGAAAAGTATAATATTTTGTGTTGTTCAAATGCGTAATTATGTAGCAAATATACATTAATTGATTAAAAAAAACTCGAGTAATCAATTTTCTTGACTGTACCCGCTTGAATAACTAAATTTTGTGTTTTTCCGCATGAATGCATCAACAGGGAGACAGGAATCTACGCGTCCATGGCTTACTCCATTTAACGAGTCACTCTGCTTACAAGGTCATATTTTTGGTCTCCCAAGAGTGACTTATTAAAGACGTTTGACTGCATTAATCTTAGTCTTAAAAATTTTTTGTTGTTTTGAGCTTCAACTTTGAACTTTTATTTATATCATCAGTTGTGGGAAGTCCAAACTGAAGCTGGCTACTCAGCAAATTTTGTCTTTTCCTCACCAAATTAGTGTAGTGCAATGGGGAAAATTTATTTTATGCATCATTTTTTTTTGGAGGGAAGAACATAGGCTATTAATTCTCTGGGAACATCTTTTCCCTAATAAAAATTGGGATTTTTTTCAATGAACAAAATTTGAGAGGATTCTTTTTTTGGAAAAATTTGAAAGTTTTTTTGGAAATTCCGGGAATGGAGACTTGGCGGCTATGCGATATTTTCATAGCAGTTGAACTGTATTTAAAATTTTAATCTTCACAACTCATCGCAGTTACATAATTACGATTACTCTTGATCAGTAGATGGTGCTAGTTATCCAGGTACCATTTGGACAGCTGGATTCAATGCTTAAAAACCAACCGAACAGCACAACAGACAGAAAAGTAGTCTCTCAGGTTGAAATCCAAAGTGTAAGGTTTTTTATTGGTGAAATTAGTTATGTTCTGTCTCTGTCAGCTGTAAAGAAACATCATTTTGTGATGGCTCCATGCATCTCAACAATTTCGCGATGAATTCCAGCTGCTGTTGAATGCTCCGCCCATAAAAGTCTTATCACACTTAGGATTTTCAACCTACACAAGATGCATTGTAATGTTCAAACCTATTCACTAATAATATGCAATATGTTGTATTTTCCAGGATTACCAGGTGACCAATCACCATCGCTTACAATCAGAAAATGTTCCGGTTGGTCATGAGACAAGTGTAAAATTTGTATGTAACAGCGGGTGAAGAAGAAGAAAAAAAACTATATTTTTACAAGAATTGCTCTCCAGAGAAGGAAAAGCTACGAAATGTCATGAAACATCAGATTTTATTGGACCGATTCCTTCTTTTTCAACAGCACTTTTTCTGCTCATTTTGATGTGTTTATCATACTACGTATAAGCCATGCATGAAGAAAATATGATAACATGTTATAGAAAGAGCTTTGAATACGTATAGCCATTTTTTTCTTTCTTATTATTAAAAGACAACTTGAAAAAGTATTTGTTTGACAACTTTTGACTTGTGCACGTTTCTATAGCATTGAATCATACCGTTATTTATTCCTCTTTTATCATATTATTTTCAATCACCAGTGTTTTATTGCCATTTTGACATCTTGAATTTCAACTGCCCTGGTTGTTTTTGAAACAAAAGAATCCGTGATAATTATAATTAAATTGCAATTATTATAGGAAATTTTCCTGTTTGAAAGCAATTCATGTGGCTGAACTGGTTAGAGGGTTTTCTGGAAACAATACTGTTGTTAATGTAATTTTCCTCTGTGATAAAAGCTCTGGAACATTCATCAGTTGAAATTCATTCATAGATTCTTGCAGTCGAATGGTTAGTATGCCAACTTCCGGTAGGTTGGTCTGGAGGGGTAAAGCCCCCCCCCCCACATTTGTCACATCATGTATTATTTATGTGCACACATGACTGCATAAGTGGATGTAGGTTCTTTGAGTGCTAGGAGATTACTGAAGGTGTATAAGCCTACATTGAATGGAGGTGATAGTCTGCCTTCAACCCTCCTTGTATATACCTATGCCAGACTAGGCTGGTATAATTCTGTACATTTTTGAAGTGCAACGTCTGTAGCCAGGAGAGTGAATTTTTGTGAGGTAAAAAGGAAATTCATCACGAAAAGTGAAACTCTTTCTTTTTCCCCTCAAAACTCGTTCCATAGAATAACTGATTGTGTGATGGAGTTACGAGAAGCAGATGGGTTATGGTGCGGGAGGGGGGGGTGTTGGTTTGGACAGTTTGTGTTGGAGGACAAAGACAGTTTATTACCTTTCCCTACCCCCCCCCCCAGTACCACTGGCCACACGAGAGTATATTTCACATGTGAATGCAAGCTTTGTGATGTCACAGTGCCAGCTCCTAATTGGCTTCACTGTCATTATGCAGAATACATCCAGGGCATTTCACTTTTTTCTTTCTCTTCTTACTCTTAACTTCTGTACTAAAGCCCCTGCCGCCGCCCCCCCCCCCGATTTAGAGAAAACCCTGATTATCGCCAGAAATTTTTAGTGAACAAATCTGCTGTACACTGGATTTATAGCGAGTTCAATTATGGTTTCACATGAAGCCAAACTCGTTAGAATTCTATGGGGTGGATGGTGTCTTCGGGTCTGGGCCGCAACTAAGGGGGGGCAGGCGGGTCTCGTGCCCTGGGCACTGGACCAGAAGGGGTGCAAATTTTATTCTCAAACCTCTCCTTCAACATTACAAGGGGGCGCCAAAATGTGCACTTGCCCCGGGTGACCAAGCATCTAGTTGCGGCCCTGCTTGGGGTTTAAGGGATCAATTAGATAAAGCGAGTCAAGTTTATGAGGGGAAGGTTTAAGAAAGATAAGGAAGGGGTCAACAAGATCAATCTTAAGACAGATATGGAGGATTGCTGAGTGATACAGCTGATTGAGGAGATATTGATGTTTCAGGAAAAGAAAATTCATCTCTGTCCTCACTCGGACTTGATCCCCGGTCTCTCGTTTGCCGGATGATTGCTCTACCACCTAAGCTATAAAGACAGATAGAATTCCCCCCCCCCCCTGGAGCGTATGTATATGCTGAATGGCTCGGTGCAATGGGGGTCAATAATGGTGCGGTATATGACGGAAGACGTCACTTTCTCTTGTTAATGTGACAGATATGGAAAACTGGCGGAGTGAGGAGATATCTCTTCACTCAGCCAGTTTTCCATATCTGTCATGTTAACAAGGGAGAGTAACGTCTTTTGTCATAAGATCAATCTTATTTATAATTTCTAAATTCAATTTTAAATAATTAAAATTAAGTTTAATTGAGGTTAATCTAGTCATGTCAAACCTTGATGTTTCACTTCTATCGCTTGATATTCTCATGTTGATTTTTTTTTTTAATTTATTTATCTTTTGCCAGTCCACAAATTATTTTTTCTCTTTTTTGTGGGTTTGAAAATTACTTCTCCAATGTTTCTTTTATTTTCTTGCCGGTCTGTAAATTATTTGTATTTATTTTTGCTGGTCTGCAAATTATTTGTATTTATTTTTGCCGGTCTGCAAATTATTTATATTCAATTTTGTCGGTCTGTAAATTATTTATATTCAATTTTGCCGGTCTGCAAATTATTTATATTTATTTTTGCCGGTCTGCAAATTATTTATATTTGATTCTGTCGGTCTGCAAATTATTTGTATTTATTTTTGCTGGTCTGCAAATTATTTATATTCAATTTTGCCGGTCTGCAAATTATTTATATTCAATTTTGCCGGTCTGCAAATTATTTATATTTATTTTTGCCGGTCTGTAAATTATTTATATTTATTTTTGCCGGTCTGCAAATTATTTATATTCGATTCTGCCGGTCTGCAAATTATTTGTATTTATTTTTGCTGGTCTGCAAATTATTTATATTCAATTTTGCCGGTCTGCAAATTATTTATATTCAATTTTGCCGGTCTGCAAATTATTTATATTTATTTTGCCGGTCTGCAAATTATTTATACTCGATTCTGCCGGTCTGCAAATTATTTATATTCAATTCTGCCGGTCTGCAAATTATTTATATACAATTTTGCCTGTCTGCAAATTATTTATATTTGCTTTTTACTTTTTAATTATAATAAATTATTTCCCTCATTTTTGCTTGTTCGCAAAGTTCCTCCTATTTAAAATTAGAAGGATTGGAACACTAACCACCGGTGACTGAATGGCCATTATGTGACAAAAATCTCATTCTTTTTTCTTTTCAAATCGTGGAATATTGGTATGTGAGCTGCAGTTTAATAATATATGTGGTATAGCCTCGATTTACTAAGCTTAAATTAACTACAACACCATACAATAAATTTTCTGATTTTCTAAGGAGTTGATCATGCCAGGAAGTTTTTTACGAGTATCATGGGTAGAGTAAAATGTGTTTTTTGTGTTCCAGAAGTGCTGCCATCTCTAATCAGCAGAATTATTTTGTCAACATTTTTGGGGATCATTCTGAGGTCATCCCAAACCCATTACCCTGATAAATTGAGGGTCTACTTTTACTGAAATATCTCCGTATTTGCTCATCAATTGAAATATTTATGAGGATATGTCAACATGTTGGAAGCACAAAACCAAGAAAAAACAACAAAATTATATTTTTAAGCACCTTATTAGCATAAACAATACCTTAACATCATAATAACCAATGGTTCCTATAATAAGTCCATGTCGGTGTTATGATAGCTGAAAAATTCTAATCATCAGTGAACAGAATTCAACATTTTACTAACCACAATTGGATCGACCGACAGATAAAAAATATTACCAAACCTGTCTGAAAGTGAAACAAATGAATTAATTGGATTCTTGAAACATATCCATGTACATGTTTTTTCTGTTCTTCGTCATTCTTATCGTGTTTAGAGTTGTAAAAAAATGAATTGTACATAATAATCATGAATCAATAAAGAATGTTTTGATGAAAAAATATAATGTGTCGTCGTATAATTTCTCTCACCCTGCAGTGATTCAATAAATGGGAACCTGTATAAGAAAAAGTGTCAGCAATGATATACAATGTATTGACATTATATCGGCATCAAAAGAGGTGAATATTCTAGAACTGTGTTTTTCAACCTTTCTGAACCCAAAGACCAGTAGAATGTCTGAAATAATCCAGTGGACCACTTGCGTCCTGTATTACGGGACATTCTTTTAATTTTGGTTTTTTCCAATTTTTTTATGCAATAAGTATTGGATTTGCAATATTTAGGCCTACTGAGGTCATAGCGTTTTCATAATATATAAATTATATTATGGTAATCATGACAATAAATATTCATCTCTCATATTTTTCAGATTCAAAGTGTTTTCGAAATTTTTGAGCAATTTTAATAATTTGATTGCGCCTTCTTACTTCTGGCAATGTTTTTAACAATTGGCGATGTCCCGTATTTTACCCACTGAAAATAAGGAAAGCTCAGTTTCCTCTATAGCTCAGCAATTTTTACCCAGCTTTACATATTTTTCTTAATGAAATATGGTCATCTGATCATTTGAATATTTTTTTTTCCAGTGAAATACATTTTTTTCCTTCGATTTGTAGCAGTCCATTGCCCCTTCCCCCACCCTTCAGCAATTTCGGCAGTCCTCAGCAAATTGCACTTAAAGCAGTAAATCACATTTTTTTTTGACTAAATTTAGTGATACACCCTGTGCTTATCGCAATTCCTGACACGATGATGTACAGTATGTTGAACTCAAGTATGAAGGTGTAATTTTTATTTGAGCTCATAAATATATTACCAAAATCAATCGCAAAAAGGTTGAATAATTTTTCATTCAGTTATAAAGTTTTATTGGAATTAATTTTACCAAGTCTGCTTTCGGACCATCGCTTACATCATCTCGTCACGGACTACAGATTGAGAATTACTGTTCTAGAATAGTCTATGCTCTCTTTAAAGTTCCCGGTGGTTCATTAAAGGTTTTTCTATAGTGAAGATTTTTGAAACCTTTAAATGACTTTTGAAACCATTTATTTCTATTTATTTATCTTTTGCCAGTCCATAAAAATTATTTCTCATTTATTTATTTTCTCACCAGTCTGCAAATTATTTCTATTTAATTATTCCTACCTGGTCCACAAATTATTTTGGCTTTTTTGCAGGTCTGCAAACATAGGCAGAGATAGACCTGGAAGTCTGGGGGGGGGGGGGGGGGGCACGATGACAATTCATATATACATTAGATCAGTCGACTCCACCTTTGACCCCCCCCCCCCCCACATCTCCGCTCATGTCTGCAAATTACTTCCCCAATTTTTTTTCCCGTTTTTGTGAGTCTGCAAATTAAAAAAATCTGTTTTATGATTCAAATGAAGCAGTTCTAATATCATACATACAATTAACAAGAATATTTTACGAACAACTATGATATTACAGTACATAAAATTTACAGGTTGTTTTTTGCCAACAAGTCCAATTTTTTTTTTCTGGTCTGAAAAGTATTTGAGTCTGCAAATTATTTCTTCTATTTATTCATTTGTGTTTGCAAAGTTTCTCGTATTTATGATTGGAAGTTGGTATGCTAACCACAAGTGGCCGAATGACCGTTATGTAGAAGAAAATCTCATTGGCTGTTTTTGCCTCTTCAAATCATCATCGGATAGTGGTATGCGAGCTGCAGTTTAATAACATACAGGGTGTCCTGTAAGTGCCGATGTGGCCTTTATCTCGTCAATCATCTGTCGTACAGGTATAGTTTCAGTTTGAAAAATGCTTTCAAAAATTACCCTGTACCAGTTTTGAGAGCTAAAATAGTGTGTAACAAAATAAAAAAAATCTAAATTTTTTTATACGGTCCCTTGTCCTCTAGCTTCTAATTAGAAAGTTGTTGCCCTGTGTCTCTTCTGAGGCCAACATAAAAATCCCATGTGTCTAAGAGCAATATTTGCTAAACTATTTAAATTCAAAAATCGGAGAAAAGTTATGAAAGAACAGCAAAACTAACAAACGCTCCTTTTCCAACTTTTCTCCGGTTTGTGAATTTGAATATCTCTGCTACACTTAAAAACTTTTTTGTTGCCCTCGGGAGAGACAGGGCAACAACTTTCTGATTGAAAGTCAGAGGACAGTATAAAAATTTAGATTTTTTATTTTGTTACACACTGTGTTTTCATTCTCAAAACTGGTGCAGGGTAATTTTGGAAAGCCTTTCGAGCATTTTTTAAACTGAAACAATACCTCTACGATGGACAGTTCATGAGATAAAGGCTGCATTAGCACACTTACAGGACATCCTATATATGTATAGCCTTGATTTGCCAAGTTTACCAAATCGACTATAACACCATACAACATGCCTGTAATTAGGCTAGGGCAACCGGGGCACTGTCCCAGAGCCAAAAATAGGAGACCCCCCCCCCCCCCAACACAAAAAAATTTACTTATTTTGCATAACTCTTTCCCCCTGAAAGCAAAAGGGCAAAGAAAAGTATGCTCTCCTGGGCCCAGAGAAGAAATGCTACGGCCCTGCCAAGGGAAGGAGGCTTTGCGGGCTATAGCAGAGGGGCGGGCAGCAAATTTGAGGAAGGTTTAGCCAAGAAAATTAGAAGGGCAGTGAAATTTGTGTATCCCTCAATACATTCACCACAGCCCAGACAGCTAGGGGCTAGGTTCAGTGAATGACTAAGAAAGTGGCCTAGAGTTTGCAAGCACATGAGTGAACAAAAGAGTTAGAGAGCGAGCAAGCATGTGAAAGACCAAAAGGAATGACCTACAGAGTGAGTGACCTACAGCAATGGTTCTCAACCTTGGGAAGCCCACAGCCCGGTCATACACATGTCAAAAGGAAAAATGAGACAGTGAATCGCTCACGGCCCAATATGACTAATGGTCCCAGTACCGAACCTTGGCCCGGAATTTTAGAAACACTGACACAGAGCGTATGCAAGCTTGTGAATGACCAAAACAGTCCCGGCCTAGAGTGCATACTAACATGCAAGACAGCTGAAAGAATGACCTAGGATGCATGCAAACATCTGAATGACCAAAAAGTGATCTAGAACAGTGTTTCTCAACAGTCGGGCCCTGACATCGGTCAAACCGGGCCGTGAGTGGTTCACCATCTCATTTCCCTTTAGTAGTGTGTATGACCAGGCCTTCCACTCGTAAAAAAAGAAAATCAACCAGGCCATAGGCTTCCAAAGATTGAGAAACACTGATCTAGAACATGTGCAAGCTAGTGAATAGCCAAAACATAGAGTGCATGCAAGCATGTAAATGGCCAAAAGAAATCCCCCCACACAGAGCAAGGGATTTGATCAGTGAGTGACCTAGAGCATGTGAATGACCTAGAGCTTGAGTGAAGGTATAAATTATCAAAAAAGTGACCTAGCAAGGAACCATGTTAGTGAGCAATCAATGACCTAGAACGTGTGCAAGCACAAGCAACCAAAATAATGTACACGCTTGTAAATGACAAAAAGTGTGACTCAGAAATACAAACGCACTTACAGGTCTGGGGGCGAGGTATAGTAAAGAATGGTAAATTCAAGGAAATAGTAGTCAAGAAAATTAGGCTAGAATGGGGAGAAGGGTAGAAAATTGTGTAGCTTGCCCTTCCACATTCAATAGCATTTGACAACACGAATCAACATCCAAAAGTCCACCTGCGATGAATTTTAAAACAAGATTTTATTTAATTTGAATATTATCTTCTACAACATCAACACAATCCAGAGATATACATACATATAATGTAACCAAGAAAAATCTAAGCACAGAAAAAACCAAATGCAATGATATCGATAAGACATATCAGAACAGAGAACGACTATCATCATCAATGACTTATTCTACACAGAACAACATCGCTATTACAATGTGCACCGGTCTCTCAAAGGGCACACACATGATAATACTCAAGGATCCGGACAGAGGGAAGAAGGAAAAATATGGGAACGGAAATATGCTACACATTGTTCAAGTAAATATCAGTGTAAAATTCACATAATAAGCGACAAGAATGCTTTGGTCGAATAAGCGATATAACGCATCTCAATAAATTCTCACAGCAGCTCCAAGATTTTGACATGAAAAGAAAGATACATCAACGACAAAACATATTTTGCAACTCCATTTAAGGATATACAAGCAGCAGCAACAGCTAATCAATCACGTTTTGCAATATATATTATACACATTTATGCACACATATACATTTTTCACGAATAAGTAACGAACAAGCATGAATACAAGATATAACCAAAAATGAACTTACCGTCTTCCTATCACCGTAAAACCTAAAAAAAGTTGGTTATCAAAGCGATTCCTATAGGTATACAGCACACTTCCGCCAACACTTCTACACAATGAAAATTGGGGATGTGGGGGGGGGATGTCCATGGGCCTCTACCGCAGGTCAAAGGATACCCCACAAAAGTGACAGAAGACATTATAATCTATTGGCACAATGCTGCAAAGACAAACCTGCACCATCCACCTTACTCCGCAGGCAACCTTGCGCCAACAAATTGTCACATTTCTTCGATTACCTAGACAGCAACTATCATGGAAAAAATCTTTCACAAATTCTCTCGAGCTGGGATCCATAGAAGTCTTCTTTACCATCAGGAAGGGGGTGTGAGGAGGCACGTTGGCAAAATGTGTCAGGATGTGAAAATTAAATTTAAAAAATTAGGACAACGGCCAAAAACGTGCTTACAATCTAATCCCCGATTTTTCCCGATAGATAAAAGGAAATTTTTTGGTGCTGGCCGAATGTTAACATCAAATTTTAAACATTATTTTCCTAGATAGAAAAACAAAATTAGGTGCCAATTAAATGTTTTTAGGACAACTATTTTTTTCCAGCCAAATGTTTCGGGATTTTTCAACAAAAGATTTAGGTGCCAGATACGTTAGGATTTAATTTTGTTCCTGCCAACTACTAGGATCATTTTTTTCTCTCAAGAAAAAAAAAATTAGGCACTGACCAAATGTTTTTAGGATCTAATTATTTTTTTCCGCCAACAGAAAAAATTCAGGTGCCAACCAAGGTTTTAGGTTCCAATTTTTTTCCGCTACACACGTTTCAAGATCTGATACTTTTTGATCAAGAGAAAAATAAAAGTGTAGATGCAAAATCACTTTAGGATTTAAATTCCTGGCAAATGATTTGGCGGGATAGGATCTCATTTTTTTTTCTGAGAGAAAAAAAAACTAGGCGCCACACACGTTTTTGAGACCTAATTATTTTTTTACTTCCAAATGTTTCAGGATGGGTAAATTCCAATACATAGTATATATACCTTTTCGTCGCCGAGTTTTGTGCTATGCCAAAACAGCCATGTCATGTATCCGCTCTGGCACATTTATAACGAAATTAGATGTTCTTATCATTCTGCCAGCAACCCTAGCAAATAGCGCTGAATCAGGTTTGGCGATAAAAAAGTCACCAAGCAACAGTATACCATGTATTGGGTGGGACCTCAGCATCTAGAATCTGAACAAAATTAACCTCAGCATCTAGAAAAAAAATTAAGGTGAAAACCAAATGTCACAGGATTCGATCATTTCCCCCCAAAACAAAAAATTTATGCATCAACTGAATTTTTTTTTAAGAAAAATCTTTCCTTTCCCCCAATCCTAAACTTTCTTTCTCTCATCTGTGACTTGACAAACCCATTTCTTTCCATTAATCAACATGGTGACATTTTTCCCCCTTACAAATTTTGTTCCAATATGCACTTAAATAGAAAACAATTTGGTATCAAGTACAGGGTTCCCCGCCTATTCTGCATGGTCATTAACCCAACCAAAACTCAAAATATCTCTAACTTACCCCCAATCAAAACTCAGGTTTCCCCGACCATAACTATGAAATTTCCAGACTTTCTCCGAACATTTTTTAAAATTTCCCTTACCAAAAAACTAAAAAATTCTTGGCTTTTCCTGAATGACACTGAAATTCCCCAAACTTTCCCTGAACGAGAGACTCAAATTTCCGTGACCAAAACTAAAAAATTCCCAAATTTTCCAGAACAAAAACAAATTTCCCTGACAAGAAACCAAAAAATTCCAGACTTTCCCTAACCAAAGTCTTTATCTATTGACTTTACCTGAACAAAGCTCATTTCCTGCTTTTCCTGACAAAAACCAGTTTTGATCAGGGGGGGGGGGGGGGGATTCACTTTATTTTTTCCCTTCACAGAAATTTTCCCTGACTTCTGCCAAATATCCCCAATACTTTTTATATTTCCCCAACTTCGTAGTCGCTGGGAAAAACTGAGTAACATTTTTTTTTAAATTGCTATGGCGTTCCTTGTAGGAGACATCTGCTTTATATCAGTTCGCTCTCAATGGTAACAAACACGGCAAGAACTTTTTTGGTTACTTGATACAAATACGGCTTTCTCAATTAAAAGTATACACATACATTTATAAAAGAAAAAAGATGTACAACGTAATAAAAAAAGAGAAAGTTCACAATTTACAGCGAAAACAAAAAATGGAAAGAAATAAGTTCTTGCAAGGTAACGAACAATACCTTCAAATCATAGATTGTTAACACACACACAAGCTCGTCTTAGTCCAGGGAAATCACGTCCGGGGTGGAACTTGCCGATTTGCTCTTGTCGTCATCAGCAGGCTTTTCATCCCCCTGAGAAGCCTTCAAAAGAGAAAACAGCTCCAGCTCGTCGCTGTTGAACAGCTGCGGGTTGGGCAAGCCAGAGTGCGAAGATGAAGCCAAGGGGGGAGGAGTTGGAGTTGGGACCAGCGCAGATGCCTGAGGAGGTGGCGACGGAGTCGATACAGTGTAGTACGGTGGGTTCATGTATGGCATCCCGTAATTGCAGATTGAGGCGTATCCCATGTCATGTGGCGTTGGTGGCTCAATATCCGGTATGATCGTGGGTGCAGGTGGCATCAGGGTGTGCGGCAGCGGGTAAGCTACCGATCCGGACGAGGTGCTAGCGCCCTCGTTGATGCCCATCCCAGATGATGTGCCAGGGATGCTCTCGTACGAAGGTAAGATCGATCCAGGTGACTGCGACGGGAAAGAAATGTATGGCGAGGTGCCACTCTGCATCTTGGCTGTGAACATCATGGCAGAACCCATGTCGTTGGCCACAGATGGCTTCAGCATTTTTGCCGCCTTTGGGCTGTAGGGAGTTGCAGGCCTTGACCAATCGTCGTCTTCTGTGTCGCTGTCGATGGTGAGATCTACGACCTCAGCTTCAGCACGTTTCTTCTGTGGCTTGCTCTCTGCCTCCTTGAAGCTGCTATCAACATCGTGGGCTTCTGTCTCCTCTATGATCGGGGTCCAGGTCCCGTCCTCATGGAACTGCACCTCTGTGCATCGAGACGGAGCCTTGGCGGATATCTCAGAGAACAGTCCGTCGATGACCAAAGAGCTAAACGTAGCTGGTTTGTCACAGACGGGGCATATCCACCTTGGCTTCTTCTCATTCATCTTAAGGAAGAGGCTCGCATCAAAACACTGAAGATGGTTGCATGTAACAGGACGACATGGTATCTGCATCTTCATCTTTCCAATCGGACACATCAGCGAGCCCCTCAGACTGGTTGTGGTGATCTCTGAATCGAAGCTTTGTTCCAGTTTTTCCTTGATCATACCCCTGGTGTGATCTGGGTTCCGCATCCCCTTGGACCGCAATCTCGACAACAAGATCGCAGAATCCAGGTGACGGACCAGGAAAATGGCGCAGACATAAGCTCTGTTGTGAAAATCCGACGCCCAGGAGACGCTCAGATTGTTCGAAGTAGTAGCCGACATCCTGCACAGATGAGTTATGTTGACTGGCCTACCAGGACGCTTTGGCTCGACTCCAGGCCGGTTGGTTGGGACTGGGTTCGGCAAGCTACAGGTTCGGCCATTGACCTTGGCACAGATGCTCGGCGGGAAGTTGTCATCCTGCTCGCAGCTGCTCTCCAGGACACAGAAGCGAAGCTGTATCTGGACTGTGTGTTCGACACTGCTGTTAGTGACGGAGCTGTAGACCCTAGAGGTCATGATATCCTGAACCTGCTGCGGGGAGAGGTGAAACTGGAAGTGACTCTCCTGGTACCCACTGTTGCTCGACGGGCTCAGGCTTGATGGCTGGAGCAGAACGTAGAGGACGTCGAAGAACGGCAGATCCCTGAACTCAATATCCGGGTGGTATGGGTACAGAGCCCTGCTCGTGCCCACAGGCCCCGGCTCAATCATCGGGGCTGTAAATTTCTGATGATGATGTGTGGAATAGGTCGTCGAGGAACCAGCGTAATTGACTCCTCCAGAGCTTCCGGGGAGGCTGTTGCTGCTGCTAGCACCGCGTCCACCCATGGAACTACTACTTCCACCCTGTTCAACTACGGCGCCCTGTTCTTGAAGGGCGGTACTTTGGCGGGTGCGTGACGGCGGGCCCTCCGATTGCGAAGAGGTGGAGGACATCCCGACGCTGTTGAAGCGCTTGCTGTGGAGTTCGAGGATCTTTCTTTTCATGTACTCCGAGCCCGGTTTCAGTAGGTCCAGGGCCCGGGCCTGAAGCTCTTTCTTCTTGCCGTTCTTGTTGCGGCCCGCGAACTGTATCAGTTCTTGTAGCTCGGACACTCGGAAAGCGTAAATCATGCTCTTCAACTCCTGTGTACTGGCCATCGTTGGTCAATAGATGAGGGGACGAAAATCTTCCGAAAAAGATCTAAAAAGTTCTTTTCTTAACCAGTCACAACGCGATTTCACAACATCACATATGCTCTAAAAAACAACGGCTGGCAATAACAACAGAATGGCGCATCTGCGTAAGAATCCAACAGCGAATGAAACGATGCCCTGGCACAGCTGAGTGGGAGTCAGTTCATTCACGAACGATCTGAACTCCAGATCCGGCTCTCTTATTTCACATAATTTTCATTATTACCAACTCTAAGAATACATTTATTGCATAAAATTAAACATAAATTATTAACTTTTTAAAGCTTAAAGTTAATACTTTTGAAAAAAAACATTCTTTGCTTCACAACTTAAAAAAAATAGATAACCCAACACACAAGAACAGGTAATTTTGCGATCCGTTTCTTCGGATGTGTCTCATCGTTTGGAGTCATACTTCTAATAGATAGCGCTGCTGATAGAGAGAGAGTCGAAACAAGAAGCTCGTGTGATTCGTCAGTTAGACTATTCTGGCGAATAATGTCACTGCTTATAAAAAAACCGTTTCGATTTCTTTTTCACATTTTAAAACTTGAAATTTTTGACATTTTTTCCTGGATAATATAAAATAATTGTCATTAAAATTAACGTTGACTTTTTTAATAATAATTTTTATTTGTGGTGAATTTTTTTTTGAAATTACTGACGAAAAAATCTTTGCCTCTCATTTTTTAGGTACTTGTTGATTCTTCATCGTGCGTAATATTTGTTTTACAGCATCGCAATGGCGATGGCCTTGCTCCGATCCGATTCGATTCCAGTTAAAAAAAAAAGCTCCTGCAAAAACAAGTTCAAGAAAAATGATAACATGTTCGTGGACAATGAATGAGGGGTGGATTGTCTTGGATGCACTGCACTTAGTTGACAATGCAATAATAGTTTCATGTATAAGGGGGTGTGAGAATTTCACTTCGGCACTCTCCCACCAGTGGTTTTTCCCAGATTTCATATTTCCGACCTTTTTTGGGTGGTAGAATCATCTCATTCAAGGATCTTTATAAAATCCATGAACAGATCCACGTTTGAAAAAATAATAAACCCCCCAAAACCTATTTTTTCCTATCTCCTCCTCAGCTAAATGAAATCATGTACCCCAAATCCCCCTTCCACGGTTCGTTCCACCAACCTTTCCCTTGGGGTGGCTGAGGAAATCGATGTCAGGAACATTAGGAGAGGTTGGTCTCAAAATCACAGAAGCAACCAAGGGAAGGCTGGGGACATCTGGTGAATCGGGCACTGGAGGGCGCCGAGAATCTATTCTTTCGTTCTCTGTTCAGAATAGAGAGGGTGCCAAAACAGGGCGTAGTCTCGTACCGGCAAAAATTCTGAAATACAACGAGAAACAAAAATAATAATAATCGGGGTCTCTATTATATGGGATCTACAGTAGATGATTCCTAATCATGTATGTGCATTTTCGTATTGGCAATATACATTCAAATATGAGAATCAAAGTAACGTGTAATTAATAATCAAATACAGAATGTTTTAAAAAAATCACCCGATTTGAAATGCGTGTATTAAGAAAAATATTGAACAAAACATAGACACTTAATTTTATATTTGACATGAATGTCGCTCTCCACTTGTTAATACAAGATATACGGAAGACTGGATGTTGTGAAGATATTTATTATTTGAGATGTTGATTTTTTAAGGAAGGAAAAAAACTCATCTCTGCCTCTACCGGGAGTCGAACCCGGGTCCCTCGATTGTCACAACATCCAGTCTTCCGTATATCTTGTATTAACAAGTGGAGAGCGACATTCATGTCATATATATAGCCCTCTGGTGGCTCGTCGTCCATGAGCTATTAGCTGATCGGTTTCACCGTCCATTGCACGGTTCCGTTCGGCATATATACGCTCTAGCGAAGGAAAATCTCTATCTCCTCTGTAGCTTAGTGGTCAGAGCACTCGTCCGGCAATCGAGGGACCCGGGTTCGACTCCCGGTAGAGGCAGAGATGAGTTTTTTCCTTCCTTAAAAAATCAACATCTCAAATAATAAATATCTTCACAACATCCAGTCTTCCGTATATCTTGTAATTTTATATTGCATGGCTAATCATGAAGTTTTTTTACAAACCAAGTTAAAGGTGCTCAATTTGTCCATCTTGGGATGCACGGCATGTCTATATATGGAGGTCAAATTCGTCCCAAACTTTTGCGAGCATGTTTGCATCCACTGTTGCTGTTATGCGTGTCTTCAGTTCGGCTAATGTAGCTGGAAGGTGAGACACATAAACGTAGTCTTTTATAACCCCCCCCCCCCTCCCCACACGAAGAAATCGCACACTGTGAGGTCAGGCGATCTTGAACGGAACTCGAGATTTCCCTCACCTATACTATACATTATTCGATCAAAACGGGTAAAAGCTGAATAGTTATGATTTTTTTGAATCGAATGATTCTTTTTGAAACACCCTGTATAATAAAAACGTAGAAATGTGTGCAACATATATAACGTATAAATATGTGAGACTAAAACTATTGATGTCTGGTACGATCTGGTATTTATTAATTTAAAATTTGATTACGTAAAAATATATTCATCGATACATGTTATGTATCAATGCGGCATCATGGCGAAAAGTGTCTTGGTAGAGCGGAAACAAGTGATAGGTGAGGGGACAGGTACAAAATGTTTTTGGTCCCTGATTGGAGGAAGGGAGAGATAGGTTTTTGGAAGGAAAAAAGAGAAAGCGTGCGTGCATGTGTGCCCACACATCACTTAAGGGGAAAAGAGGTATATATTTCCTTATATTATTGCATGCATGTACTGACCGACTGGCTGACACTGATTCATTATCGCCGACTAGAAACCACTGAAGTTATGGATAGGAAATTTTGTCAGTAGTCTCATTTCATGAAGTAAATACCCACTAAGAAAGGGTTTTTTTTTTAATTCGACCCCTGAGAGCGTCAAAAGATGGTTCAAAGGTGATATAAATAATTCATGCCGAGCTGGAACCGCTGAAACTATAAATATGGAATTTAGTCAATACTTTCATTTTATCACGTAAGGACTCAGTAAGAAGGGGTTTTTCGAAATTCTGACCCCCTGGAGTTATAATTATGAAATTTGGTCGGTAGTTTTTCTTGACGTAAAAACTAACTAAAAAGGTGTATTTTTTTTTTTTTTTTTTTTTTTTGGAATTCATCCCCGTAGGGTTCAAAGAGGGTTTCATAAGAGGGTTCAAAGGTTACGCGCTTCGTCGAAACGACTGAAGTTATAAATATAAAATTGGTCAGTAATTTTAGTTTGTAATGTAGAGACTCACTAAAAACGGGGATACAGCTTATACGTAATGTCTCGAAGATATTACCCAGGCCCTGCCAGTTTTTCCAACATCTTCGTTGTCAAAGTATGACTCAGAAAGAATGACAGTGCGTGGTATTTTGTGAATTTCTATTATAACAAAATTTTAAAAACTTATGTGTCTAAACCAAAGTCCAGGCTGCCGCCCCTTACAACCCTGCCGCATGAGGGCACTGCACCCCTTGCACCCTCGCTTAAGCTACCCCCAATCAAAACAACATGAGACAACCCCCCCCCCAGATCTTCTCCTACTCCGCCTCGAGTGAGCCATGACGTCAACTGATGACTTCTGGAGAGAACTATCATCTCGGTATATATATACAATACAGTTCCAATGCCTGAGCGAGACATAATGTGAAGCATGTGGAGAAGCAAAAAATTATAAATTTTCCCTCTGCTTTTCTACTCTAAGGTTTTAGGGGCTGCGTTCATCTGAAACACCACGTCTAACACCTATTGCCCCCCCCCCCCACAAGCAGGGACGGGCTCAACTATTTTGCGGCCCCTCTGAACAGGGTTTCGCAATATAGGATGTCCACTGGTACTCAGGTGCCCGCCAGGTTCATATTGCCATTATAGAATGACCGTAAAACTATTTCATGGTTATAAAAAAAAGCCATACGGCAATAAATATGGACAAGAGTGCCAGCTGTCCAGTGAAAAAAATTGCGAATTGTGCCTTTAGGCACTTGGAGGTTTTGGGCTGTCAGGGCTAGAAAACCGATTATCTGCCCAGGTCCTCCCCTTAGAGGTTCTATATAATTTTGGACTGAATTTTAAGCTATTGTTTTGTTAACAAAGTTGAAGTAAAAATGTATTCAAAACAATTTTATCCCCGTTTTGCGACCCGGTGCGGCCGCGTCCTTCGTACCTGCCTAAGTCCGACCCTGCCCACAAGGGTGAGGCTGACAGGGCTCCAGTCGGGCCGATTCTTACCTAATTTTGTTTTTCCATGCAATAAATTCACTACTTTGGAGCCCGTGAAGCATCTGACGAGGAGGCCTGCCAAAGATCCCAGCCTGGGGGCCATGCTAATGCCATCCAGTCAAAGTAAAGTTAGCTCATGGCAACACCAAGTTCCCTATCTCCCAGATCACTTGTTCACGTTTAAATGGAGCTGGATGGGGGGGGGGGGGGGGGAGAGAACTTTCTGATGTGAAAATTAATATTGAGAGTTTGAAAAAATGAAAAAAGTATTTCTTTTTTTTCTCAATGATCAAAGTATTCATATATGTGTGTGTGTGTGCCACATTTATGGCAGAAAAGGTGCAAAAAAGGCATTTTTACAGAAAAGCTTGAAATAGATAAAAAAAGACATTTTTGGGATTTCGCCTGAACTTTCGGGCTCTAGTAATCAAACATGATATATTGAGAGAGGGAACTGCATTTTAATTAATATGCCGACGACAAAACTTATAAATGATTAATAATAATTAGCGTATTTCACCTGCTTCATCGTGGCTCGAATCACATTGAACAGACATAACATTTCTGACATACTTTTGGAAGTGTTTCATCATCTTTATCAAATATACGTTGCAATTCGATAACTTTGATCATTTATCGAATCTTTTATTGCTGTTTTTGCTTAATTAATGTAAATAATAGAAGTAAAGGAATCAAGTAGTGGAATTCACAAAAAATAAAGAAAGACATTCTGTGAAGCACGCATTTGAAAATGTAGACTAATTTAAAATTATTACAGTATATTCCGCTTCACGTTCCCACTTGGAAAGTTTTCTCGCTTAGTACGACTCATTTTCGTAATCCTAACTTTTACCAAAACACCAAAATTTCCCGTTTAAGGCATTTTTCCGCCTACAACGTTTTTTATGACGAGTTTTTGGAAAACGCTATAAGTGGGACTCACTGTATATGAGCTCCTCGATGTTATTGTTTAAAATCAAGAGTTTCTTGCCACATATAAAATCCAAGATTGCTATCTCACTATTTGAATATTCAAATTCGAAATTCAAAAAGACGCTCTGGTATATATATATAGGTTGTCGGATATTAACAACACTAGCTGTAATCAGCCTAAACCTCAGATATAATTTATTTAATAGTAGGCAAACACATTGCATTGTCTTATCAGAGAATGAACTACCAAGCATAATTCATTTTCCGACCTTTGTGTTCCTAAATGTTTTTATGCGTGAACTCTGTTTTCATGAAACAAAATATCTCTAATGTCGGTATTGTACTAAATGAGTAATTAGATTGAGGGGAAAAAATCAGAGAGAGGCTTGTTACCTTTTTTTTTTCGAAAGTTCAGTAGTAAAAATTGTCAAAATTTAGAATTTATACATTGTATATCTATCTTCCCCATCTTCCAGAACATATGCGAACAAATGGTGGTGTTTGAACATTTCGAAGAAGTTCTCAAGCCTACCTGGGGAAACATGACAGTTCAGAGGTTCCCAGGAAGGCATGCAATTAATACTCGGAAGGACAGTGGAAGTTGCCTCGCTCCGGGGAAGTCATCATCTAGAGATGTCTATGCTACAGACTACTATCAATATATCCGGGGAAGCACCGCCGGATCACCTTGTGCGTATATCACCAATAGTGCACCTTATGCACTATTGGTATCTTCCTCCAAACCAGATGGTAACTCAAACGAGAGGGGAGGTTTCCAAGGGGAAAAATTACTAGATTTCTTTTGTGATGATTCGCTGATATCCTAAGCATGTTTTTTCTTTGTAGGTAAATATAGCCCTGCTATTCTTTAACGACAGAAAGAAAGGCCCGACTTTTTTCAGTGGTAAAGAATACGACCACCTGCATACATCTTTTCCTCTTTGAAATAAGCTAATGCCACACCTAATAACACTAATAATGATACTATAGGGGCTTTAAACTGTAAAAGCCTCCTTTCAAAATCATTAATAGTTTAATGGGGAAAAAATTAAATTTTAATCAAAAATTTCCAAAACATTTGCTGAGAATGGAAAGGGTTTCTTTTGGAAAAACTGCGGCCCGGTACGACCTCAACCCCCTAAGTCCGGCTTTGTATGTATACATAAAATCACATGACCCTGATACGTGGAACTTAATGGACTCCGAGGGCACCGGGTGACAGAGTAAATTTTCTTTACTAGTTGTGGCCCTGCTGAATACCAGTCAGTTCGGGCAATACCAGCCACTGCCACGTATGATGCTCCGAGCAGGGGCAACAACCCCCCTCTCCGAATCAATTCAGAAATACAAATCATTACGTCTACTCAGGCTCAAGTACCAACACCTCTGTAACATTTCCGACACCCCTCATTCAAGTTCCACCCAGGCCCGTAACTAGGCTGAGGCAACCGGGGCCCTGAGCCAAATGGGGCCACAAACCCTCCTTTTTCTGAGCATAACTTTTTCAGGGGGCACACGCAATGGCCCTGGTTTCGCTTGCTCGGTATTTGAAAACTGGAATGAGATATTAAGGTGAACTCGTCGTCTCCTGATTTTTGCACCTAATGCATCATAAATACGTGCATATCCCTCAGAGTCATTTTTATAGCTCGTTGAGCGCAAGGGGGGGGGGGGTCTTTAACTCCTCCCCATCTATGATGGGGGATGATGATGTATACGTCGAGACCAGGGATCATAGGTTCTTAACCTATGAATCACGATTCAAACTTGGGTCGCAGAGGCTTCTGAGATTGTTCGTTCAAATCTACTAACAGCCAGGTGCTCAAGAGCTGTGTGACTCAGACTTGATTCGCAAAGACTTCCTAGATAATGAGCTTGGGTCCTAGTCAGGTCCAACCGTCCATGTACGATACCGTTCAGTGCACTCGAGCTCTAAGGAAAGATCGAGATATTCTTTGCTTTTGTAGTCTAGTGTCTCGGGCCACCCGGAAAGGGAAAAGACGTGGATTCGACCCCCCCCCCCCCCCGCAAGTGCAGTTCAATTTTCTCTCTTTCCTAAATATATCTTCGCATCAGCCAGCTGTTAAAAACCATCATGCTTCCTAGATAGGTAGTACAAATAGGACCAGGTTAGTGAGCGACGACCAAAAGAGTGATTTAGGGTGGGAAAGCGTGCGAGTTATTACCAAAAGAGTGACCTAGGAAGTATTCAAGGGTTGAAGGACTAGGTCAGTGAGCAACCAAAAGAGTGATTTAAGGCGTGTGAAAGCGTTCGAGTAACCAAAACAGTACGCATGCATGTGAACAATTAAAAGACTAGCATAGAGAGCGAAGGACCAAGTCACTGAGCAACCGAATGAGTGACCAAGAAAGTCAGCAAAACTGACCAACGGAGTGATTTAGAGACGGGAGCATATTCACATGGTGGGGGGGGGGGGGGCATAGCCCAAAGCAGCAAATTTGAGGAATGCATGGTCAAGAATGGGAAAATTGTGGCAAAATCATATAAAAATCCAACACTGATTACTGACCTTGAAATCTGCGCAGAAGTGGATTTACGTATTCGTTTTCTCATTTGCTTCTCCCAGTCTATTCTAATTTTCTTGACCACCCATCCCTAAAATTTGCCGCCCTGGGCCATAGCCCGTTTAGTGCTCACCCCCGTGAGCACACCATTGAATTTATCCCCATACCAATAAGGCCCTAACAAATAATGAAGGTGGTGTTTTTTCCGCTCCATTATTTAGGATTTGGTGCCCATCCTAGAGGGGCACGGCTCAAGAGTCGCCCCTGTACAGTATCTAAGAAGCTCTGACCAATATGGCGGCCTCCAACTCTACAGGACTTGATTGAGCCACTTTTCATCAAGACAATAGGTGCAGTGCCGTACTCATGTTAACGCAGGGGTCCGAGGGGCCTCAAGAGGAAGGCCTACAAAAGTGAAATCTGGAAATTTTCAAGAGTAGGCATGTAAATTTGCCAGGTAGGGCCTCTACAAAAACACTTGGCCAGGGGGCTCCATGATAATCTTAAGACGACACCGGTGACTCACATGCTTGCACACGCTCAAGTTCACTCTTTCAGTTGCTCACTGACCAATCCCGCGCTGTCCAGGCAGACTCGGATTTTTGGTATTAAACTCTAAAGTTTGTCTAAAGGATGTGGGTTACGTCGTGGGTTCGATTCCCCGCAAGGGCAGAGTTGAATTTACTCTCTTTCCTAAATATATCTTCGCATCAGCCAGCTGTTAAAAACCTTCGTGTGAAGTAGCCCATAGAGCAAGTTAGTCTCAACAGATGCACCCACCTGGACACAGCCTAGACCATGAGTGCGTAGGAAGGCCCAACAATAATGAGATTTGATACCGTTATTTTTTTCGAGAATAAATATGTAAAATTTTATACAGTTACTCTCAGTCAGTTAAGGCGGCTCTGATTCTGCCGAAATGGCCCTGCATAGAACCATCTTAATGGTGCGAGCATAGCAAAGCGGCTTTGGAGCATAGTGCACGCGCGTTCCAGATCCAGGTAGTGGGCGTGGTGGCAAAACGTGGGCAATTTAGTCGCTAACATTTAACACTGTGGGCATTGCATTCCCTTTCATCTTCATAAACATATTCAGTGTTTATTTAGTTGCGTTCCCAGACACATCAAAAATGAGTTTATTCTGCAAATTATTTCATCAAATCATTATTCATAGTTTGAATTTCTCTCACAAATGAAACATTTGTTCCAATTTGTTTTTTACAAATATTATTTTGGCAAGATAGGCAATTTGCCAAACCAGGTGGCAGAAAAAATAAGAAAACAAATTGCCCATGTGTGTCAAATTTTATGAGAAATTTGCGTGAAAAAAGTGTGGTGGCAACCACGACACCCGGATGCTGATGACATTTGCATTTTTATGGGGTTTTTTTCACTGTTAGAGCATTTATTTTTTTAGTTTTGGGGCTTTTTTTTTTTGGCATTTTCACGATATTTTTTCACTTTTCAAATTTTTTGACATTGGGAAAACCTTGAGGAAATTATACGAATACTGATTGCATTGAGCACTTATGAAAAAAATACGCTTGAATTTTTCTTGGAAAATAAAATAAAAGATGCTTTTGGCTTCCTGAACATAGGCATGGGGTTTTCCCGGGAAGAGGGGGAATTATTTTTCGTTTTTCACTGGGAAAAAAACCCTGTTCCCCTTCCCCTTAGTTAAACAGTCATGGCCTCCACATCTAGGAACAGGTCCCTCCGATCAGATTCTTCGCGGGACTCTCAATACTGAATTTCTTGTGAAAAAACAAAATAAAAGATAAGAATCGTCTCGGGCCCTCGAGTCGGAGCCCCGTCAGCTCCAACCTTGTGGGGGGCCATAACACCACTGTTTATTAGAAAAATTGTTATTTTTGATGAAATCTAAACGCATAGGCGGAGATAGACTTGGAAGTCTGGAGGGGGCAAGGTCATTATTGCTGGAGGAGGGCATGATGATGATGATGTCAATTTATATATACATTAGATCCACCCACTCCACTTTTGACGCTGGGGGGGGGGGGGCGTATCTCCGCCCATGTCTAAACGAGAGAGAAAAAAGAAAACTTGAGAAAAAATTTCCAACGTATTTCAAAAAATCAACACATGATTTTGATGGTGTCAAAACTTTTTCTTTCGATATTTGAACAAAACCGGTTTTTCAAGAGAAGTTTGTTTTATTATTTTGATGGCATTTTTGTCCAATTGTTAAAGCATTTTTCAAGTTATTTTTCATGATTTTTAAAGCAACAACATCCGGGCCTTGGTGATAACACAGTAAATTATTTTCATCACTAACAATAATGAATGAAAGTAGTTTTCGCTGTTGGGGAACGAGAATAGCTCGAATAATTATCACAAATTTGACTGAACTACTTGTACACTATTAATTTTAATTTCATAATTAATTTTACTTAATCGGAGGCCCGCGGGGCCAGCTCTTGGCCACCCCTGCCATAATGTATGAGAGAGAGGAGAGAGACTTCTCGATTCTCCCATCTACTCTGGGCCCAGTCAACTCGCCTCGGGAAGAGGTTCAGTTAAACAAATAAAAATAATTAGGGAAATATAATCACTTTTTCTATTCATTAATTAATAATGTTTAATTAATAAGTTAATAATCAATCCGATGGATGGATTTGGGAGAGGATTGAAAATCCCTTCAGATCACACAAAATGGACGCGTGTCAACTGTAGTGTTGGTATGGTATTTACCTTTGATCGGTTTTTACCACCTTTGGAAAAACCCAAATGGAGGCCTATAGAGGCCAAGGGCGTAGCCAGGGGGGGGGGGACTTGGGGGTCTGGTCCCCTCCCCCCCGAAATGTGAGAAAATGACCGAAAAAAGGGAAAAAGATGGCCAAATCCATTGTTCTGTCACTTTGGTCCCCCCCCGAAATGAAAGTGGTCCCCCCCCCCCGAACGAAATTTCTGGCTACGCCCCTGATAGAGGCATTTTAGAGCTATAAAAATATTTTGATCAAGCTCTCCTTGACCAAGAAACAAAACCATTTGTGGTTGAATATCGTCATCTTTTTTCCTCACTACGAACGATTCCCTCTATAATTTCAAATTTACCAAATCACCAAATTTAAGTTATTATCAAAAGAAAATTGGCACGTATATCACATGTTAGTTTTAATCAATAAATCCGCTCACAATCTAGTTCAAATACTAGTTCGACACCGCCCGAGAAGATTCCGGGGAATTTACTGCTTCTCACAGCCGGTTCGCGAAAAGCGGTGACACGCTACGCAAATAAACGGATCGTTTCCCTAAACTGATTGGTCCGATCGCCACCGATTGCCGGAATCGGAAACACCAAGGAATTTTTTCCCGTTAATCGCCCGAAACCTCTGAAAGCTAAAGAAAGGTTAAATTCGGATTTTTAACCAATCAAAAAACACGCTCCCACTATGCGCGTGCCCTAACACATGTGGGCCCATCCAGGCATGACCCTGAGGCTGATGTCAATGTGGAGGGGGAGGAGTCCTACATGGTGAGATCTGGTACCACGACTTTCTACTTGCGTCTCCCGGCCGACGCAGGTGGTTTTTTTATCAGCCACCTCGTTGGGCATTTTGCCTGTTGTGGCGTTGTATTTGTATTTGTAAGTGGATGTAAGCTGTTACTTCCAGCTCATCATCCCGTATTTTACGGGACAGGCAAATTTTTCCGTACTATTCGGCTCTGGGAAGGGACGACTGCCCCCCCCCCTGGATCCGTACCTGAGCGAAGGCGGACATCTTCAGTAGCGAATGAAGCCGAGGTGGACATCTTCAGTAGCGAATGAAGCCGAGGCGGACATCTTCAGTAGCGAATGAATCGAAAGCAGAAATCTTGAGCTGCGAATGAAGCCGAGGCAGACATCTTCAGCTGTGAATGAAGCCGAGGAGGACATCTTCAGCTGTGAATGAAGCCGAGGAGGACATCTTCAGCTGTGAATGAAGCCGAGGAGGACATCTTCAGTAGCGAATGGATCGAAAGCAGAAATCTTCAGCTGTGAAGCAAGCCGAGGCAGGCATCTTTAGCTGCTAATGAAGTAGAGGCTTAAATAGCTGCGAAAAAAGCGGAGGCGGGCACAGATCCAGGGCATTGTGTCGGAAGAGGCGATTTATTGTGTAAGTTCATTCGATCGTCCTGTATTTTATAGGACAGGTAATTTTTCACATTATTCGGATCTTGTGGGCGATCGCCCCTATGGCCCTCTCTGGATCCGCACCTGGCTCATGGGTTCTATGTGTTTATACCAGTGCCATCTCAATGCATGGACCCACCCGTGCACGGCTCGGGAGCCGTGAAGATGAGATCTGGTTCAAATTCTTGAGAGTGAGCATGTTAATTGGTGGGTAGTCATTTTTAGCTAGGAAGGGGGGATGTTTCACTTTGCCCCAGGGCCCACAATGATCTTAAAATGGTCCTGGTTGAGACAGCACTGCATAAAACTCCCTACAAAAATCCTCGTTGAGAATCTGGGCTCGATGTTATTCATTTTCTTTAATATCAATTTACTCAAAAAATCAATAAGTGAGAAGGGTCTTGCTACTTGATTGGGGGGGGGGGAGCTGGATGAGGCAAGGGGGCCACGAGGGAAAATAATATGGTCAAAGGGGGCCCATGGGTGAAAAAGGTTAAGAAACCACCGAGATATAGGCCTACAGGCACGATTTCCGTTCCACGTGTCCGATTTCGCAAAAGAGAGTGTGACGATCAAGGGTAAAAGGGCAGCCACGTATCAGCCGTAGATAATTCGTTGTTTATACATATACAACGCAAAACCGACCGACAGTCACGATGGAGTCTTCGGAAATAACCAGCAGCCGCGGTAGAGGTACACTATGGAGACGCGCACACACGTGATGGCGCATATTTTGCCTCTACATTTGTTTTGGCAGCGCGCCAAAACAAATTGAACGAACGAATGTTGGTTTTAACCACACTTCTATATGGGTTTTTTGCAGTGGTGTGTATTGCAAAAAACTCTCACGGGATGGGCCATCTGTTAACTCCATTGAAACAACATATTTTTACTCGGGAAATACATCTCTACCATCCGCAGATATCTCCGAAAAGAAGAGCGTGTTGTTCGAGTGGGCATATTTACGGGGAGGGGGGGGGGGGGGCTGAGCTGGCGGAAAATTCGAAGGGACGGCCTGTTAGATTAAGACTGAAATTTTGAGAAGGCACAAAATCATTAATCCAACTCTGTCTAGAGAGAGAAAGGGTCCTCCAAGTCAGTGAGCGACAAAAAGTGTGACCCAGAGAAAGCATGAGAACAAATATAGTGACCAAAAGAGTGACCTAGAGAGTGTGAAAGCATATGAGCAGTGGTGTATTTACTTGGGGTGGACACTACAGAGGGGCTGAAAATTTGAGAAATGAGCCACCAAGACTAGTAGAATGGAGGGAAGGGCGGCGAAATTTGTATATAACCCTCAATAAATCCACCTCTTTCCAGGCAGTAGCGAACTAAATCAGTGAGTGTCCGAGAGTGACCTAGAGCAATGGTGATCAACTTTTTGGAGAGTGCGAGCCACTTGAGTGATGTGCAGATGTGATGTACCACGGGTCACTTATGTGATTTGGAAATGTCATGAGGTGCTCCCGAAACCTTTAAATTTGCGGTGGGTCACTTTAGTAACCTGTAAATGTGTCGCGGGCTGCTCAACGGATTTGAAATTGCACCGTGGACCACTTAAGTGGTCTGAAATGCACAGCGGATCATTTGATTGAAGTGAGAGTGTGCCCCAGGTCATCTAAGTCATGTGTAAATGTGCCGCGGGTCTTTTGAGTGACCAAAAACAGTGTTCAAGCATGTGAATGACTTTAAAAAATGAGTGACTTTAACACAGGTGTATATATTGCAAGAGTGGGGGGGGGGGCTAATCGGGTTATAGCAGAGGGTGGCAATTTGAGGAGAGAGTGGTCAAGAAAATTAGACTAGAATGGGAGAAGGGCGGCATAACCATAAATGCGCCTCAGCATGTGAGTGATCAAAAGAGTGACTAAGATGGGTGAAAACGGAGTTTCCCACAGAGAAGATGAAAGCATGGGAGTGATCAAAAGAGTGACTAAGATGGGTGAAAACGGAGTTTCCCACAGAGAAGATGAAAGCATGGGAGTGATCAAAAGAGTGACTAAGATGGGTGAAAACGGAGTTTCCCACAGAGAAGATGAAAGCATGGGAGTGATTCAGAAAGCGTGCAAGCATGTGAGTGACCAAAAAAGGTGTGCCAGTATGTGAATGAGTAAATGCATGACCTAGACAGCGACGGGCTAGGTTAGTGAGTAACCTAGAAAGCAAGGGATAGGGCGGTGAGCAACCAAAAGAGTGGGCTAGAGCATGGGTTTCCAAAAGCCACTGACTGACTGACTGATGTAGATACATTTTCTCAGGGCGTACCGAGTCTTTAAGACTCCCATAAGCTTCCCTGTTTGATGCTGCTCCGTACGAGCTGGATGTTCCAAAAGCCAATGTTCTATGCATCTTACTAATGTTAATTTACCGCACATAAACAGCAACTGTTAAATTTTTGAAGCCAACTTGGCGATTCAACTAATATTATTGCTTATAAAATATTAAGTAATATCATATTATATTGACTTTTTTTCTATGCGGCACATTAATCAAAGACCGGTCATCAATTTAAATCGGAGAATGACGACAATTGTATTTTTCATTTGATAGGTAACAGCAGCGGTTAGTCCAGATCGATTATATTTCTTACATGTAATATAATGTTACGAAAATTATTAAATTGTTACGAAAGTTATGTAAATTATGGTCATTATTTGGCATATCTTATGTAATTTTTCACTTGTAAATAATCATTAATGCAATTCTCTGTAAATCTCGCCAAATTGACGACAAACTTGGCAGGTTTGCGACAGCGGTGATTTATGGATGTCATATCGCCAAGAGAAAAGGTAAAGATATCGACAGAGTCATCGAGATTTTTCTGGAAGGTTTATTTTCACATATGTAGTGGCACCACCTCCGAGGACCTAGCAGTTTGTAGAATTTTAGTCGGTATACCAGGTCTTATTTGTAGATCGCTCTCTCTATTTGTAGGTCATGTTCCAAATCGCTGCTTGTGAATAGGTGTACATAGCTGTTCTGTACAATAAATTTGTGTTGTCCGTGAAATTGCTTTGTACTGTGCCATATCGAGTGTTGCGAGAGACATTATCGGGAACAATATATACGGAGTGAGCGTGACTTATTCCGCCAAAGGGAAGGGGGTGATAGACGAGCCCAAATGGAACATGAAACACCCTACCAACCCTGTCCTATCACGAACCGTTTTCGAGTTATGCTGGATGATCGATTGTGGGTGAAAGAATGCGTCAAAACTGAAAAAAAACCAAAATATTTGTGATAATTCCGTAAGACCTACGACATGCTAACTACGCACATATTTGGAAAGAGAAGAAAAACCCTACAAAGAGCGACACAACCATTTTCCATCAAAATATCTGAATTATTAGGCGAGCTACAGACACTGAAAGATTGGCGAAGTTCAAAATCGAATTCTCGCCAAAAATTTTAATCACCAATTTCACAAACACCCTTCTAGCTACAATCACGCAAATTTGACAAAAGCTTGCCCATTCCACCAGCTTTCGAAAGAGCCTAAGATAAACCATATCGGTGGGGTTTCAACAAACGATTTCTGGTTCAGGAGAAATTTAGCCTTTCGTTTGCAATGCATCACTGAAACGAGAGTTTGCCGTAGAGATTTAAGTAGATTGTTTTTGGCGACCATTCGACTTTGTACTTCGCCAACCTTTCAGTGCTTGTAGCTCGTCATTAAATACAAGTATCCCGACAGAGGGTGGTGTGACCTTATAAGATTTCCCTGCAAAATCATATTGTCGCCAAAATCTGTAACCGCCAATCCTGAATGTGCGGCGAACGCTCATTTCAGTGATGTGTTGCAAACAAAAAGCTAAATTTCTCTTGAGCCATAACACCTATATGATTTATTAGGCTCTTTCGAAAGGCTGGTGGAATGGTAAATTTGCGCGATTGTAGTTAGAAAGGTGTTTACGAAATCGGTGATAAAACATTTTGACGATAATTTCGATTGATTTCGATATTTTTAAGCCAATCTTTCAGCTCGCCATTAAATCCAGATATTTCGATGGAAATTGGAGTCACCTTATAGGATTTTTTCTGCTCTTTTCAAATATGCGCTCAGTTTGAGTGTAGTTCTTTCAAAATTTTCACAAATTTTGGTTTTTCAGACGACGGATTTTTCGATTATCCACAATGACTCGAGAACGGTTTGGGATACGACAGGGTAGGCGTTTCATGATCCACTTAGACTCGTTAATCACCCCCTTTCGTTAGGCAGAATAGGTCGGATTCACTATGTTACTGCTAAAGTTGGCCACTTCGCGAACTGGCCGGCCCAATTGATCCAGCCACTTTTGAGTTTTCACTGGGCTTTGGCCGGCCCCTATATTTTTATTTTATTTACAATAACTCCAGAAGGCATGAAATGCACTTATACTGGAAGAAAAAAAAATAATAATAATAGTCAGAACGGGAAGCACTTCGCATACGGAGTCAGGTCGAAATCCCCAATAGCGGAAGCAAATCTTGCGTAGGAGGCACATACAAGTTCTGATGGAAGACTGTTCCATATTCTTGCCACACGGCATCTATATCCGTGGAAAAAGCAATCCCTTCTAGCCGTTGGTATTCTTATTTGGAAGCGATGCCTACGTAGGTTAACTCGCCTGTCTATGATCTCAAAGAAAGGCTCTCTCGATGGTAGATAAACAATTTGGTGGACTAGTTTGTAGCACATCTTCAGATCTGCAGCGATTCTACGCCATTCCATTCGAGTGTAAACCCAGAAATTGAAGTATCTGGCTATAAGTAAGACCGCTCATGCCAGGTATTCGTTTAGTAAACGACACTCTGTGGCTTTTCGAGGAGCTGTATGTCCTTGATTTTGTAAGGGTTCCATACTTGCGAACAGAACTCCAGAGTCGGGCGAACGTACACACAGAAAGCATATGACAACATCACACTTACGGTATGCCGTACATAACATATATGAAATTCTATTAGCTTTGCAGACTATGCCATGATAATGATCAGTGAAATCCAGAATGCGGCTCATTGCAAAGGCAATACCTAAATCCACGCACGTATCCAATTGCTGTAACGTTTCAGTTGGTAATATTCAGGATCGGTGCGTCTACCTAAATGCATTGATCCACTTTTTGATGATGAAATAGGTAGCTTATACTGACAACTCCACTGGAAAAGTTGTTGGCATGCAATTCTTAGGCCCCTGGTGTTTTCCACTGGAGAGAATAACTTCACATCATCAGCGAATGTCGATCCCCCATATATCCATCAATATCGATATTCAGATTCCTTTGATCGTTAGGGTTGCCATAGCTAACCATAATAATTATCACAAAAAAAAAGTCAACGCGGTGATGACCGCGAATCATAGGGATCGATACACATTGGCTGGGTCAACTGGGCCAACCAGTTCGCGAACTGGCCAATTTCGGGCTTTGGCAACAACATATACAGGGTGATTCAAAGCTCAACGTACAAACTTTTAGGGGAGGTAGAAAGTACAAAACAAAACGGAATGACATAGGAATGTATGACCAGAAACCCCTAACCTCATCAGCTGGAGGATAAACGAAAATGCAGAAATGGTAATTAAGCCAATAATGTGGGGAAATATTTTTTTAGTTAGTGTTACTTTACACGAGACCAGTACGTGTACACGTTATGTTTCACAACAAGCGCTCAAAGTTCTTACCATCCACAGTTATGCAATTATTTTGTGATACATTCCTGCGTGATTCTGTTTTGTTTTTGTGTTTTCTGCCTCCCCTAAAAGATTGTACGTCGAGTTTTGAATCACCCTGTATACTGTACGGTACTAAGCTGATCAAGGGGTTCCGCGAACAGGTGGAAGGTCAGTCAAGAGATCTGATTATAAATGTGTCAAGAGTCACTTTAGTGATTTTTAAATGTGCCACAGGCAGTTTTAGTGATCTGTAAATGTGCCACGGGTCACTTCAGTGATCTGTAAATGTTCCGCTGAGTCTTCCCGAGTTTGACGTTCGTCTAGTGCGCGTTGCTCGCATCGCAATGAAATATTTCCGACACCCAGAAATTCAACCAAACAACTCAAAGGCAACGCATAGCACGCATATGTCTATGCACCTTTGGAAATTCCTCAGAGGAATGTTTACGAGGTCATTCAAGGCACCTACGAAAGGGAGCGGACTCGTCAATCTTTGAGCAAAGAAAGGGCTGATCCACGTGATGTCTCGGAGATCGTTGAAAACGAAAGCGGGATAGGTAACAGCGACCGATCGACATACTGACGCCTCACTTTTGCGGATGAGTCGGCCCTAGAGATGGGTGACATTGATTCACCACGTTTACATGTTAAGTGTTTCTCCAATAAAAGTTCGTCATTTAACGTCATATCAGTTTCGTGAATTTCCAGCACCCCTACGTGGCCGCAAGTTGTAGACTCTCCCTGGTATCAGCTCAGGCTTTTTTGAAATGAAGGTGTCGATCAATGAGGCCCAACAAAGTGTCTGCAGACGCTAAACATACTTTAAATATAAAAATTAATGTTTTAAAAATTATTTAAAATTTTAAATTAATGAAAATGGAAATTAATTTAAATTAATAAAAATTTAAATTGATTAAAAATTGAAGTTAAATTTTGAATTTAATTAAAAATTAAAGCCAGATTAAAATTTATATTTATAAAATATATATTTTGTCAATAAGTAACATACTGATTTAAAAAATTGGTTTGCAACAACCAATGTTACAATTAATGAATTAGATGTTTTTGACAATAAATTTGGACATTTGTGCCCACCACCCTCGCAAAAAATACCGTACGAAAAAAATTTTTGAGGGGACCACTGACATCTATGCAATAATATGTGTGTTATATTGATCATTTTTGTAGCACCACGGTCATTTTCTGCACACGAGGGCTAATTAGGCCGGGACCTGCAATTTATTGCCAATTCCGAACGGCAGGCTTGCTTTTTTATACTCATCGAGAGGTTGGTGCGCTAACCCCTCGATGGGAGACTCCCTGAAGTAGCAATTTTTTATGTGGTCATGTTGCCGTTTTTGTTTTACCCCTGTGTCAGGAAAGTTTTCTGACAAGGACGAACCAGGTATCGAACTCGCGACACCTCTAAACGTCCTTTGGTACTTTAGGGCGAGTATCTTATCGACATGGGCTACCGCGCCCTGTTATATGTATATAAACCTTGTAAGGAATTCTGATGCACATTACAAACTAAAAAAAATGTTAACAGTATCAAGTGCGATTGTAAAAATTAATGAAAACTTAGCAGATGAAAAGAGAGCGGAATATCAAAAGCATATGAAGAATTATCATTTTAAAATGTTCCTAGAATCCTACTTCCTTCTCCTTTGCTTGATAAAAATTATGGCTCCCAAACAACAAAACAATAAAAAAAAACACAAATAAAAGTGCATACATATGTGCTATATACACTGCTGGCCACCGTAAATGCAACACCCTGAAGGAAGCATGCAAATAATATGAAATTTACAACATGCATTAGCGGAGGTGAGATATGCAAATGATTAGAATTTCAGCGCAGACGCACATCACGCGCGCCTGTGGCGCCACTTCAAAGCGCTATTTAAGGCTTGGAGATTTCGACGATTTGAAGTACGGCAATTGTGTTTTTCTTGTGGTTTTTTCAAAAAAACGATCAATTATGCCTCGTTGAAAACAGCGATCATCTTTTGATCAAGTATCCGAGTTCGACAGAGGAAGGATAGTGGCCTACCGAGATTGTGGATTATCTTTCAGGGAAATCGGTAGTCGTGTTGGACGAAACCAAACAACTGTAATGCGGATATGTGATCGTTGGATGCAGGAGGGTACGACGGACCGGCGTGTTCGATTGCATCCACCTCAGTGCACCACTTCACGTGAAGACAGGCGTATTGTGCGTATGGCAGTGACGGATCGCTCAGCCAAATCACGAACCATAGCACAGCACATTCAGTCTGTACCGCATCATCCAGTGTCTGCGCGTACCATTCGACGCCGTTTACAGCAGAGTGGTCTGTCCGCAAGACGTCCATTGCTTCGTCTACCCTTGACGCAGAACCACAGACGTCTCCGCCGCCAATGGTGCGATGAAAGAAGGATGTGGACGGCACAATGGAATGAAATTGTCTTTACTGACGAGTCACGCTTCTGTCTGCAACACCACGATGGTCGGATTCGAGTCTGGAGACACCGTGGAGAGAGGATGCTGAACAGCCGCGTTATGCACCGCCACACTGGTCCTGCACCGGGTATTATGGTATGGGGCGGTATTGGATATCACTCTCGCACTTCTCTAGTACGCATTGCCGGTACTTTAAAAAGCCAGCGCTACATCTCCGAGGTGTTGGAGCCAGTTGTCCTTCCTTACCTTCAGGGCTTGCCCACAGCCATATTTCAACAGGATAATGCGCGACCACACGTGGCACGCATTGTCCAAAGGTTCTTCGTCAATCGCCAGATTGAATTGCTTCCTTGGCCAGCTCGCTCTCCGGATCTTTCGCCGATAGAAAACATGTGGTCCATGGTTGCTCAACGATTGACCCAGATTACATCCCCAGCTGCCACACCAGATCAACTTTGGCAACGCGTGGAAGCTGCTTGGTCTGCTGTACCCCAATAACACATCCAAAGTCTCTTTGAATCAATGCCGAGGCGTGTGGCAGCGGTGATCTCCAACAATGGCGGCTACTCTGGCTACTGATTTTGGCAGGAACCACACTTCACAGAAGTCTATAAATTTAATCATTTGATGCTTGGTCAACATGTTATCTACAAAATAAATATTGTTGCGATATCTCTTGTCTTTCTTGGTGTTGCAATTTGGGTGGCCAGCAGTGTATATAATACATGCAAACATATCGATAAATGCTTTTTTCCCAGGTTTTCATGTAAAAGTAGGGAGTTACTGTCCTTATTATTTTAATTTTTTGATCTCTGTGAAAGTGTTAAATGCTTCTTTTCGCGACGTTTTGATAACATTTAATCAAAATAATACAAAATAAAATAAGGATCTCGGTTAACCAGAGAAAATGTATTCTGATCTACCTCGGAGACCACAAATCTGGTTTAATAGAGACGATCCTCGAAAATTTGAAGAAAAAGAAGTAATCCTAAGTCCCGGCAAAATTGAAGAAGTTAATCAATTATGTACTTCCAAAGCCTCCTAGATGGTACTAGATGTATCTAGGAGGCTTTGGTACTGTGCAGACACAATGAGAGTCCCATACCCTTAACGGGTCGATATGAAGTACACATATTTGCTTGCTTTTCTGGTTGTTCAGAGATTTTGGAAATATGTTACTCCTTTTGATAACAATATAATGTTCTGCAGTGTCATTCTTCATTTTTTTACTCTGGTTATTTCAGTTTCACGCGCATGATAAACGAATAAAGAAATACTTCGCAGTTTATTTATGTGTTCATTTAACTCGTGTAATCAACGCGGCTTAGCATATACGACATTTTTAATGAATCAAGATTTGTGGTGTAAAAGCAAACATAAAGCTGAAACAATTTGAACGTGTTTCGTAAAGCAGTAAGGGTCCTAAAACTCAGAAGACAGACAAAATTCAAATCAGCTAATTCAATCGGTTTTCCCAGTCCAGATATTTAAGAATTATCTAGAATCTGTGACTCGAATTTACCGGCACGCTGATCGAACTCGCTGTTTCTTGGCATGCCGGTTAATGCAGGGGAATATTTCATTACGTTATGGCTGCATACGATTTGTTCAATAGAAATAATTAGCATTTTCTCTCTCTCTCTCATATTACTTTTCCTATTTAAATTTTCACACGTGCATCCAGTAGGCGCATTGTACCCGATCTTTTAACTTTCATATTACGCTCGATTAAGGGTTAAAAATGACTCGTCTGCGTAATAGTAAAACCCGTTATGTTTACTTCAACTTTATGGATGCAAATATTACTTTTTATCTACTCTGTTGTTTTTTACCGTTACTCGTCGCTCTGAAAATATTACCTTTTACCCTTTTACCTTCTTTCCCCAGAAATACGCACATGCCGTATCATATCGGTATGTTTGTTTAAATTGGACATTATTTTAATATGACGTTGCCCCCCCCCCCCCCGGGTGCCTCAAAAGAAGAGAGGTCTCACAAAAATGAGAAGTAGTTGAATTTTTCGAGAATTTTCCAGGTAGGGCCTCAGGAAAATCTCTTGCCCGGGGGCCCATGATGTTCTTAAGACGGCCCTGCTTGTAGAACCCGGGACGTCACTGTCCTTTCCAGGGCAGCAACTGGGGTGGGGGCAGGTAGGTCTGGTGTCACGGGCACCGTACCAGAGGGAGCACAAACTACCCTCCTTCAACATTACAAGGGGACACCAAAATGTGTGCTTGTGCCGTCTGACGACGAATCCACTTGCGATTGTGACCCTGGTCAACACCTCCCATAACTACATCTAGCTATAGATGGCGTTGCCCTGGTCCTCCCTTCTTTTCTTTCGCCCCTCTCTTCTCTGACATTAACCCCTGCCCTCCAAGGTGAGGAGGATCTCTCTTGACAACGCCCCTAGGAACTCTTAAGATGGCTCTGCCCATACTACTACAGTAGACTCTCGATAATCCGGCGTTTTTAGGCCGGTATCACTGCATGTCTATGCGCAGAATTTTATATTACAGCGGCTGAAGTTGGTCTACCGTGGTTCCCAACTTCAAGGCGCAAATGCGAGACGATCTCCCGCATTAAAAAGTCTCGCCCAAAAGCAACACGCCCACAACATACCAATTATTAAATCATTACACTTCACTCCTAGTTAAAAAATTGATGGCAGCACTACACATACCAAGCACACAAACTTCAGATTAGGTTCATAACACGTACGTTCCGACATGTACCAATTCGTTAGAAATTCCGTAGAGGAATGTGTACGAGGTGCATGTACGGTTAAGTAGTAGTAATCCAGCACACCCTGGTCTGATATGCGCCAGATTAGCGAGAGTCTACTGTACTATAGTTACTCACACACATATCTCTATTATAGTTCTAGAAATATTCATCTCGATCCGAGTGTTTTTTTTTTGCTGCTATTTCTTGTTATTTTTGTTCAACTCTTTTTTGCACCACCCAGATTTAAACCCGCCAATGGAAAACATAAAAATTACCCAAACTTCTCGTTGGGTTTTACATGAACACTCATAAAAGATAAAAATTTGAAACCACCTTAGCACGAGTTTCATAATTACTAATCAGGAAATACAAATACACAAAATACTCAATAGTAAATCGAACTTATACGAACGGGAAGTCAAGACAAAAAATGTGTCAATATATCGGTGAATCCGCAAACAAATGCAACTTCATTGCCTGGGGGAAACACAAATGTGCTACTAAAAAGTTGTGGAAATTATTTTCTTTACACACAGCACCCCCAACTATTTCAAAACTAAATTTTCACTTCCCGAAAACAACTTTTTTTCTCGAAGATGCTGTCACTTTCTGGCCCACCTCAAGCCTGCATGTTTAAAGACTGTGAATCCCCCCCCCCCCCTATAAAAAAAAAGAATGAATAACTGGCAAACGATCCATCTTATTCGATGCTTTGTGCTTTAAGAAAACTGAAGGGTGTATGTTTGCGCCCTTCGCTGAAAAGTACACACGTGCCCTTAGGTGCGAGTGACATGTATGCATTATAGTTGCACCAGGAAGCCAGCGCGACGGTGCAATCGCACAAAAACGCTGCAGAAATCTAGGCTATCTTTGGCGAGAATACAAAATACTGACCCTCTCCTGTGTCTATATTTTTTTACCTTCCACCAAATGAAAGCTCAAGGTCACACTTCCCGGAGTACATCGAAAGAATATTTGAGAAAAATAATTAATGAAAAAATTAAGAACTGATAAGAAATTAGGTAATCGGGGAATTAATTAAATTACGAATTATATATGTTTTCCCGAAGATTCTTGGAAAGGGCGATCGCCCCATTGCCTATTGTTTTAAGGCTCTTGGGGGTGGGGCGATCGCCCTTTACTGGTCTGGTAGGCTGAAATTCATCCTGCTTCTTCCGTAGTTCCCCCACTTTCTTGTATAGGTTTCGGTCTAAAAATTGAATCACATTTTGAATGCGCGAGAAGTTCATCGGACTTTTTCTTTTCCTTACCGTCATCTGACAAAAACGAAACACTGATGTATGTGGACATTGGCAGACGTAATGCCATAGCACCACAACTTACAAGCATTGTGAGGTGATCGTTCAAATCAAAGCGCTGCAGCCATGTCGGAAAAGGACCATGCTGTTAAGCGGATCGTTTTTGTTCGCGGCAGCGCCACTCGGCGTTGTATTTTGTAGGCGTCTTTTGCGAAGTTCTTGTTCCATTCAGCTTGCCAAAGATGAAGCATTCTGTCTTTCAAGATATTGCGGGCATGACTCCTCGGCCAAGGTAGAACAAGTCTTTTAATGTTGTCGCTTCCTTGGCAAGTTGACCCGCTTTTTCGTTTCCAGCAATACCTACGTGAGCTTTGATCCAGACTAATCTTTTGTCATAAGCGCGTAGGACAACACAGGGGCCCACCAAAATGTTCCGGTAGAAAAGTATCCATACAATACAATAAATGTCTACGCTGACCATATATTCATTATGAAAAGACGAGAAATTGTAATCCATACGTGTTATCACCACAAAAATTGAAGTCAAAATCACAGCTAAAAAAAAACTTCAAAGGAAAGTTACTCTAACAATGCAATTAAATTGTAAAAGGCAAGTGAAGTTACGATTACAGTCAATGGATTTTCAAAGTTCCCAATCACAGCCAAAACATTTTCAAAGGCAAGTAAAGTTGTCGAAGGCAATGATTAACCACTTCACGTACAAGCGTTTGGCAAAAAATTTGGATTATCTCTAATGAATCGGCTATAAATATGGTAGCCGTGTCTTAACCCAACCGCACGTTAGATTGGATTGAATTTTCGATTTATTGGTGTAAGGAACCGCACGTTAGAAAAACAAGAGAGAAGAAACAAATGTAAAAGGGAAAAGTATAATAGGTATGATAGTGTTTTTTAGAGTTCTACTGTGAGTAGGAAAAGTCTTCCGTAGATAATATGGTTATTATAAACCTTCATGATGGTGAAGAGGGAGGAAAGAAAACAGAACTTGTTTGAATTTATTCCACTGGAGTTGGGAACGTAATATTACCCCCGTGATAATAAAGACAGAAAATCTTAATCCTTGGGGAAAAAACAAAACATTTTGATAAAGTTGGGGGCAACGAAAATGTCCTGTAAAGGTGGTCATCTCCTCCCTCCGTGTAGGGGGAACAAAACAATTGAGGACATCTTGCCAACAAGTGATTCAGAGAAAAGCCATTAAGTGATTAACACGTGTCCTAAAGCCTGTAAATCAGTGTTTCTTCAAAGTGTGTGTCGCAGCAAGCTGTCGTTGTGTGCGAATTCAGTAGAAGAATTCTACTCTTGGTAGATGCTATAAATACCAGGAAATTGGGAGAATTGAAGGTAATTTGTTCATTTCTATACGTTTGCAAAAATATGCTCAGGAAACGAGAGGTTCTTATAATTTTCGAAAGAGGGAAAAATTGTCAAAGGCAAACAAATTTGCAAATTAGTCAATAAATTTTCAAAATGCAAGTAAAATCACCAATCACTGTGGAGCAAATATAGAAAAAATATTCAAAATTATTGCGGGGAAGTGGGTGGGGCCACTAGCCTAGCATCGCCCACATAAAAAGCGACTTTCCACGAAACAGGATTGATACCTAGTTTTATTACTTCTGAAAAAAAAGTGATTTACAGATAGGCATAACAGAGCACAGCTACAAAAGAATTGTAAAATATGTGAACTTGGGGCGTACTATATTCTAATTGCTAAATTGTTTGAAGGGGAAAAAAATTACACAAAAAAATAATGAATGTTATATGTACACGCAAACAGCAAGATCTTTCTCACGCTATAGAATTTAAAGTAACAATCGTTTGTTTTTGACAGAGTTAAGCGACAAACACATTGTAAACCCATAAGGGGGTCACATATGTATACATCACACACACACATTACTTAGTGATTCTAGACAAACTCTTCCCATATTCCTTCAATGATACCGACGAATTCTGGAAGTATTTGAACAAAATCAACAATTAATGTGATTATTTATGCAAATTTGTGTATGAATAAGCCACGATGTTCATAATTTTACCTTTTTTTTAAAAACAATATTTGTTGACCCAACAGAATTACGAAACGAGCTATGTTAAACCCATTTGTCTGGTATTTTGTGCATCATCCAATCAGTTGTTTTTGTTTTTCCTACATCACATAGCAAATTTTTTTGCTTTTATACAACATTGAGGATGTTTGTGATACAGGTGAAGAGAGAGAAAACATTTTTTTTCGCATCCGCCCCCTTTGCCCCACACAGATGCTTATCCTATGTTCACACAGCAAAAGTTTTCAACCCTCAAGTCAGAAGAGTCTAGGCAGCATTTCAAAAAATTCTGTTTCTTATATCAGACATCACAAAATTGGAATTGTAAAAATTTCAACTTCACCTATCAAAGACACTGTAAAGCTCTAGGTGGTATCACAAAACCTTTTGCTTCTATGCAACATTGCAAATGTTTGACTTTTCTGTTATATCACCTGTTTTTACTTCCACTATGCTTAAATACAGCATAGGTTTTTGACCCATAAGACATCACTGGACTAGATGGCATCTCAAAAATTTTTGCTGAAACACAACCACAGTTTAGGTGGCGTTGCAAAAGCTTTTTCTTCCATGCGACATAGCAAATATTTCTGCCATGTTTACATATAGCATAAGTTTTCAACCCATAAGACATCAGAGGTCTAGAGAAGATGACATAGTAAAAATTTCCACTCCCCCCCCAATCAGACATCACAAAAATCCAGATGTGGCTTCGCAAAAGCTTTTACTTCCATGTGACATCACAAATGTTTTTGATTCTTCAGTTACATCATGGATGTTTTTGCTCCTACTACGTTTATATAGCAAGATTTTGCCCCATACCACAGAAATCCAGGTGGCATCGATAAATATCCCACTTCTCCTATCAGATGCAACAGACATAATGGTGGCATAAAACTTTCGGCTTTTGTTATTAGACACAAGTCTAGATGGCATACCAAAAATTTCCGCTGCCCCTATCCAACATCACAGAAAGGAGTCTAGGTGACATCGCAAATATCTTTACTTCTATATTGCATTGCAAATGTTTTTGCTTTTGCCATGTTTTACATGATAAAAGGTTTTTTTCTTCGCCTGTAAAAGTGTGCCGCAGCATATGTTCTCTCTTTTTTTGTGTCACATCACAGATGTTTCTGCTGCTTCTATGATACACTGAATTTTTCCTCCCCTTTCACATCACATCAGTTTAGGTTCCTTGAAGCGAAATGAAATTATTCCAACTACACGAGTACCTAACACAAACGACCACCTATAACCAAAATGCAAAAGGGACTATTCGGTTATGAATCGCCGTAACATCTCTCAAAACATCTGAACATATTGTACTTCTAAATATACACAAACAACATTCAGAAGATATTTACAGCAGCAAAAAATAAGCTAGATACATATATAACTCTCTTGCCACAGCAAAGCTGGTCAACTCGGGCGAACGATCATCTCTCACCCGGTCAAAGCGAAATATATGCAACTCTCAATAACTACATTTATGAATACATATATACACACACACATTTTCTTGATCACAAATATTCACAGTATAAAGAGGCATCAGACACTGAAGTGCGATAACATATAACAAGAACGTAGGTACATATAAGCTAAGATACAGCATGAAATCTACGAATAATATTAAACACATCCATTTACAAGTTGTGGAGGGGAAAAAATGATTAGATGAGGCCGAACAAAGCGATACAAAGAACAGTAAGTCAATTAACGAACAAATATGCATCACGATACTCCAATCACAATGAAAAGCGATGCAAGAAATATTTCACACAAGTTAACTTACCCGCTTTACATTCTCGCTACAGTTAGGAATCAGTTCTGCATTTTTAAAATTTTCGCCAATTATTAACAAAAATTTCTAACCGTTACACAACAAGAATTCCAATCTTATTCTGGCACACACATATAATTAAATCTTCACTTTCTATGTTGAATTCAATTTCCCGCCAACATAATCTAGCACAAAAATCACTGCGATTCGTTTGACGTGAAGTATACAAATCGCAAACATTCTTGTATAGACACAGAAATAAAAATAAAAGATGTACAAAAAATTATCAACTGTGACGAGAATCGTCTGATTTCCAAACAAAATGGATATATATTTCAAGTATACAGATGTTAATGTTGAATTACAATTATGGCCAATCGGCAGTGATACGACCGTCCCGATAGTAAACCAGAATCAATAAAATGGTATGCGAATTAAGGCAAAAGACAAAACTCAAAACATTACAGTTTTGATACAATAAAAACGAGAGACAGACACAGGTAGGTACAACAAATGCAGGATACCAAGTTTGGGAATCGACGAAAGAAATAGTCCCCCGCTTTCTGTCTTGTTCCACAACAACCAACATATATATATACAAAATATACACAATGTTCGCTAATTTTTATGACAGAAATGGTAAATATATATACGATAAAGTGCAAAAAAAAAAAAAATTTATCCACTTACACAGATGAAACGTCTATCAAAATATAAATTTTTTTTGGTCTTTTCAGATTGACGTAACAATAAACAGCGAAAGAAAATTCAAGATACAAGGTGGCTAAAAAAATGTCCAGTCGCCTTGTGGTGTCAACATACCACTGGACCTCAAAACGATCCTCATCAAATGTTGCTAATATGCTCAGTCACAAAAATAAAGAGGCAGTGAAAAACGGGAGCTCTTCTGTGCAAAGAGTCCATGGATACCAACCAGAATTCTGCCTCGGATCTCCTCCCTCCAGGTGTTTGTTCGGGGATGATGTTTCCCGACCAAATTAAAGTGTGTCATCCCTGGCCACAACAGGCAAAAGCTGAACTTTGTACAGACAAATTTAAAAGTGATTTAACTGCAGAGAGACTGGAACAATGCTGGCTGTTCGGTGAATTTCGTCCTTCCTTGCCAAAATAGAAATTTTCGAAGTCAGAATGCGATAATCGTTTAACAGCAAAAATTTACTTTTTTGCACGTTATATCATTTTGGGAGGGAACAGAAGACATGTTCCAGTTAGATTCTTTTGGGATAATTTACATAGAATAATAGGGATTTAAATAGAAATACAAGATATTTGACGGCTATGAACAAGGCATGAACCTGAAAGTTTAATACACCCTTATGATAATCAATGATAGCTATTATTTCAGTTCAGGTTACACACTATCCAAGCGCTACAACTTGCAGTTTGGTTCGGTCAGTTCGTACTCACTAAGCAGTTCGAAGGAGTGCGATGCACACCGAAACAAAAGGAATCTGCCATGTCACCAGGGATACTATAAATCAACCTCGGCTGGGAGAAGCTGTCATACACTTTCATTTAGATAAGGAGACAACTGTCCTGATGCATGTCCTATTAAATAATAAAGAACACCTCTATTTGAGGGGGGGAAGTCTGGTACCATAGATGTTCCTCATTGATAGGTTCACTGCACAGAAAACCCACAGGCTACCAATAATTAATTTGATTTGGAGCAGCTATGTCATTATTCAAAACTAGAGCCAACTCTTCTATTTCCTATGCATCACCTTCGTGGTACTACAGAACGTACTAGCCACATGTAACCAAACCAAGGATACAACGAAACAACTCTGCTAGGAGACACTAGATCATCCAACTCTTTTTTTTTTTTTTTTTTTTTGGACACCACCTTCGTAAAAATAAGAGCCAGCCATATATAACCAAAGATACCATGAAGCAACTTGGCTAGGAGAGATTGCATCATCCCTGAATCTTGAGCCAACTCTTCCTGGACATTACCTTTGTTGGAATACAAGAGGAAAAATGTCATGAACTCAGCTGGGAAGCATTGCATCGTCATCCCTGAATGTTAAGCCAACAGATTATCAGCTCTTCCATTTCTTAAACATCACCTTCATATTTACTGGAATACTGGAGAAAACCACAAAACAAATACCCAGGGGATACCACATATCAACCCCCAAAGCAGAATGTTTTGCATTGTTCTGCAACAAGCCCTCTGCCGACTGAAAAAATGTTATGCAGTAGAAATTCTCATAATATAGTGTAGCGTTTTCATTTTTCTTAAAATTCTTCCAGATAGATCTGTAGTAGCCCTGATTGTTCTTTGACGTACGTCGCAAATTTCTGCTTTGGGACATATCAACTTGGCTGGGAAACCTTGTCATCCCCAAACCTTAACCAACAGATTGTCCACTCTTCCTGGATATCACCTCAAGGAAAGTTCCCAAATGAGACAAATTTGTGGCAAGGATCCATGGACTTCTTTGCGCTCAAGACTTGCAGTGTTTATAGCTACATATAAAACAGAAGGTGCTAGACTGCAATTGGAGACTCGAGAACCAACAACACACAGCGTTTCTCAAGACCGAAATGTCAAGAACATTTTTGGTTACTTTATATCATATGCAATATACACTTTTTTGCCTTTTTACATATTTACTTACACAGACAATAAGTTTTTCGCAGAATAAGCGACAGTCCCATCGAAAAAAGATAAATTTGATTAATGCCCTCGAAATTTCAAAGACAAAAACAGATTGTTAATTACTATTTAAAAAACAAAATTTGCCTCACAAATATGAGTTGATCGATCATTCCTCTGAACTCTTGCGGGAAAAAAACACAAGAACATTTAAACCTATAAAGCAAAAATATTTACAAAAATTGCGCGTCTACAACATATGAACACAACTAGAAACAGGATAGGGGTAGAACTCCCGCTCTGGTCAAAAATGTCGATAAGCCCCAATTATTGTAGTCTATGAGAAATCCACATTAAGCACTTCAACACAGTAGTCCAAATCGTCCAACTGCCACGACTGTAAATGTCTTGATACCCATACTTTGTTTTTATAAATACGCAATGTGCAACGTTGCCACTCAATGAGTATAAATTCCAAGCGGTAATTTACAAACATTTACATAATAATCGACAACCATAATCATTAATATCCAGAGATATTGGAAACAGGTGGAAAATCTCTCGACCACATTCCAATTAGTCCAAGGATATGATATCTGGTGTAGAATTTGCTGATTTCCTGTCCTCTACACCCGTTTTCTCATCACCAGGAGAAGACTGCAAGAGTGAGTATAGGTCGAAATCATCGTCGTTGTTATACAATCGGGGATTCGATATACCAGCGAGCGACAGAGTTGGCTGCTGAGGAGCTGATGACGATGATGCAGCCGACGGTGTCGGAGATGGCGTGGACACATTGTAGTATGGCGGGTTCATGTATGGGATGCTGTAATCTCGCATTGACTGGTTATGGAACCCAATGTTTCGATTCTGCTGTTCGGCGACATCTGGTACGATCGTAGTAGCAGGTGGCATCAGGGTGTGGGGCAACTGAAAAGCAGACTCCGCGGAGGTGCTAGCACCTTCATTGATGCCTGATGTGCTGGGAATGCTTTCATATGATGGGAGTACCGTACCCGATGATGGAGACGGTAACGATATGAATGGTGGAGTGCTCTGCATCTTAGAGCTCGAGTACATCATGGACGAGCTAGTCTCGTTGGATGAAGGCTTGAACATTTTTGATGGTTTCTGGCCAGCCAGAGATGTTGAGGGCCTTGACCAATCATCGTCTTCGACATCGCTGGTTAGATCAACCACTTCGGCTTCTGCCCGTTTCTTCTGCGGTTTGCTCTCGGACTCATGGAAGCTACTGTCCACATCGTGGGTTTCAGTCTCTTGTATGATGGGCGTCCAAGATCCATCCTCATGAAACTGCACTTCAGTACAGCGTGATGGTGCTTTGGCAGATATCTCTGAAAACAGCCCATCGATAGCCAGGGAGCTGAACGTCGCTGCATTGTCACAGACAGGACAGATCCACCTCGGCTTCTTCTCATTCATCTTCAAGAACAGGTTTGCGTCAAAACACTGTAGATGGGTGCATGTCACAGGACGGCACGGAATCTGCATCTTCATCTTCCCGATTGGACACATCAGCGATCCCCTCAGGCTGGTCGTGGCGATCTCAGAATCCGGGCTCTGCTCCAATTTCTCCTTGATCATCCCTCTAGTGTGGTCTGGATTCCTCATCCCTTTAGACCGTAACCTTGACAGCAGAATGGAAGAGTCCAAGCGCCGAACGAGGAAGACAGCAGACACATAGGCCCTGTGACTGAAATCGGACGCCCAAGACACGGTCAGGTTGTTTGAAGTAGTTGCGGACATCCTGCAGAGATGGGTTATGTTGACCGGTCTGCTTGGACGCTTCGGCTCGACTCCGGGACGATTAGTCGGGACTGGATTTGGCAAGCTGCAAGTCCGGCCATTGACCTTAACGCAGATGCTTGGCGGAAAGTTGTCATCCTGCTCGCAGCTGCTCTCCAAGAGACAGAAGCGCAGCTGTATCTGCACAGCGTGCTCGCCAGTGCTGTTTGTGACAGAGCTGTAGACCCTGGAGCTGGTAATGTCTTGGACCTGCTGGGGCGACAAGTGGAACTGAAAGTGACTCTCCTGATACCCACTGTTGCTCGACGGACTGAGACTCGAGGGCTGGAGCAGCACTGCGAGGACATCAAAGAACGGCAGGTCTTTGAACTTGACATCCGGGTGGTAAGGGTACACAGCCGCCCTACTGGTCGAAGGTCCCGGATTGATCATGGACATATTCTTCACTGGAGACGACGAATGATAAGCGGCCATCGATGATCCCGAACCTGCATAATTAACCCCAGAGCCTCCGGGTAGGACGCTGTTGCTGGTGGTGCCGCGACCCATGGAACTCTGTTCCGCGGCGCTCTGACCTTGAACCTGTGGAACGACGGTGCTCTGCCGCTGCTGGAGCGTTTTCGTCGACGACGGCGGCGGTTCCATCATTTGGAACCGTCGCTTGTGCAGCTCCAGTATCTTAATCTGAACCGGCGCCGAACGGAGCTTCAGTAGGTCCAGGGCCCGGGCCTGCAGTTCTTGTTTTTTGCCAGTTTTGTTGCGACCTGCGTAGCCTAACAGGTCCTGCAGCTCCGAGACTCGGAAGCTGTAGATCATGTTTTTGAATTCCTCCGTGCTGGTCATGGCTTCAATTCATTAAGACTTAATTCAAAATGACAGAAAATGAGAAAATCCCTCCTCATTTATTACGAAAAAACGCCAAACGATATGGCAACTTTCATTTCCCTAAACGTACACTAGAACTTTTCTTCATAATTTATACTACGAGTGAGGGACACCCTGTGATCTTTCCGCCCATTTGTGCTCTTCTTCTTCTCCTGAACGACGTTTCAAAAATTATTTAAAATATCAAACGCTCTTTAAAATTGTTTTCTAAAATACCGTTTCGATATTTTATAACTTAGAAATTTTTCTGTATCAATAAAATATTTTATTTTGACAATAATTTGTGTTTTGTGATCTTCGGTTTGAATTCCCTCCTACAGCTTTTTCAAAAACGAATTTGGCAACGACTCAGGTGGAACATGTTCCATTTATTTGCTGATGGTATGTTCCATACGTGTTTTTTTCAGGAATTGGTGAACTCTAATTTTATATAATTTCTTCTATGCGCGGATGAGATTAATTTTCAATTATTCGATTTTTGAGACAAATATTTTCGTGTTCCGTGGCTTAAATTATTCTTGGATGGAAAAAAAAATTAGGTGGAACGTCCTTCTGTTGCCAGATGTAGTAAACTAAGTTTTAAGCATTCTGTTGTGTTCCATGTTTGTTTGTTTTTATTATTATTTTGTGTAATTTAGAAAAAAAATTGAATGAAGAATTGAAATAAATTTTTATTAGACCGATATTACGCTATAAAAGTTTGATAAAAGATCTTTCGCAAAACTTGAAAAAAAAACAACCAATAAGGTTACATTTCCTCGAATTTAAGATGCGTTGAGCGGTGAAATTTTTCAGGTTTGTGAAATAACTTTTATAGTGCAATCCTGGCCTTAGAAGAAAGTGCTTACACACAAATTTAGTTCCGTGACCATTTAGTTTTGTGGCAGCAATAGGTGGGATGACCATACGTTCTATACTTTCAGTTTTTCCGTCGGTATAAATTTAGCTCCACCTCCCCGCTTCCCGAAAAATAACGGTACAGTGAGGGGAGTTACTTACACCTTTATATACAGTATATAAAGGGGTAAATTAGGTCGAAGCTAATATTATTTGAAACTTGAAACAACTAAATCCTTAAAAAAAATCTGCTGGGAATTAGAATTAATTCATTTAAAAAAATTATTTTATAAATGAGCGCCAACCACATTTTTTTCGAGAAAAATACGTTTCTTCGGAAATCCAAATGCGTGAAAATACGTTAAAGACAGAATTACACTATAAAAATTTGATAAAATATCTTTTGTAAAATTTGAAAAATTAATCTTATTGGTGATCTTATGGGTTGAATTTTTCGAGTTTTATCAAAGAGCTTTTACAAAACTTTTATAATTAATCCCGGCTTAATAATCGCTAAAAATGACGCCAAAAGAAAGGAAAGTTGCCGACTAAAATCACTGGAAAATTTACATTGGCTCTCAGGACCGTCATTTCAACTTTTTCCAGGGGGAAGAAAGCAAAGGACGTATACTCAATGTATGTGTATAAATATTTTTTTACACACATATATATCCATGAGGGGGCGCCCCCTCCCCCCGAATGACGGGCCTGCAATAGCGGAAAATTAAGCACTATACTGCAGATTGTAGAGGATTAAAATAAGTTGTACGAAATGAAACGAAAAACATGACAAATAAGTGAAATGAATATCCTTTTCCAATGGGATTATCACAATATAACTTGCGAGTTGTGAAAATAATTTCAATCTTTGATTTCCATAAACAATAAAAATTCAATTAACCTCGTTGAAAATACTTTAAAAAACGGGACATTCTTACGTAAAGGATGAATGGCCGGAATTACGTGAAAATACGGATGACCCCGCTCAGGGCCGTCTTAAGAGCATCATGGGCTCCCGCGCCAAGTGATTTTTCTGAGGCCCTACCAGGCAAATTCTCCGAAATTTCAACTAATTCTCATTTTTGTGTGGCCCCTCTTCTCCTGAGGTCCTCGGGCCGTGCCCAGATGGGCCCATTTGTTAAGACGGCATTCACCCCGCTATAGCATCAGAAAATTGCTACCTTTGACCTATATTTTGCAACGACGAAATATGGTCATCTGATTTAGTCAGCCTTATTATTCTAGAAAACCTGAAGTATAAGAGGTTATACATGAGGTTGTATATCGCCTCTAAGAGGAAACCCAAATTGTGTGTGTGAGGGTATGTGTGGAGGGTACAATTTAAGCCCACTGAGCTTGGTAAAGGGAAAAATAAGTAACCCCTCACCAGAGTCGGTTTCACATGAGTTCAAGTCTTCGGGAAATATGAATTTTCGGGGCTCCGCTCATGTACAGTGCTGTTTGAGGCAGAGCCGTGGGAAGGGTATGAGAGCAGGGCCACAACCGGGGGGAGGACGCAGATGGGTCTAGTGCCCCGAGCGCTGGACTAAAGGGGGAGCCGCGAATTGACACATTGACTGCCCCTTATACATTACACGGGGGCGCCACAATGAGTGCTTGAAACTAAGACGCCTTCATATACGTTATGTTTACAGAGGTTCTCCTTGAAACGGCTGCCAAAAAGTATCTAGTTGCTGCCCTTTAAGAGAGGCCCATGTCTGTAACACAAAAGGCAGCTAGTTTCGGGGCCCTGAAAATTTGTGAGCCATAGCGAGAAATGGGTCCTGCCCCCCAAGAAAATCCTGCGTATGCTACTGGCTGAACCAGTTTGCTTCATTTTATAACACCAGGGACCGTTCTAAAAATGAAATTTCTGTTAATGAGCTCTCGGAGCCGCATTTAAATTTTATTAATTGAAAGTTTTGGTTTCAATTTTTTATATATTTTTACGTACGCTATTCCTTGGGAGTGTAAGTCATATTGACGACTCCAAGAGAATCAGAAGTACGATTACATTAAAGCATATTTAATAATTACAACATGAGGATCGTTTCGCGACCCCGAGATAACAACGTGTCTCGTCTAGCGTGTGTAGACAACTGATTAAAAAAAACATGCCATCGTGGAGTTATACACTTCGTACAAGAAGGAAAAATTTGTACTGAGTATGGAAGTACACTATGGTATGGCGACGCCATCTGGCGAGTGAAATATGAACTGATGGCGCCGGCACACCACAGGTACTCCCCCCCAATGTATACTGGAGGTACAGAGAAATTAGGATGATTACACTGTTTAGACACAATCACGATATTTAAAATTAAATCTGACAGTTCGTCCTGAACGAGTAGTGACACCAGATTTTTTTTCATCGCAGTCCTTTTTGTTCTTCACAGTCATGTTCGGAAGATTTGATGCCGTTAGAGTTAATGGTTGGTTTTGGTCGGAGTTGGTTTCTGCAATGTCCAAGAAACATGGTTTAACTCTGTCCAGACTGACAGTTGATCTCTTGCCATTTACATCCAGGGTGATTAGTTTGTCAGTCCGAGACACAACTGGATACGGGCCATCATAAGGTGGAGTTAGTGGAGGTTTGACGCAGTCAACTCTGAGGAAGACATGAGTGCAGGTTGACAGTGCTGGATGTTTGAAACATGTAGTAGAACCTGTAGAGTGAGTTGAAGTTGGTACTGGCTGCAACTTGGCCATAGTGTGGCGCAGTTGTTCAACAAAGCTGCTGGGATCTTCAGCTTGGCACGGTGTCGACGAGCACAACAGTTGACCTGGTAGCCTAAGGGTGGTGCCATACACTAGTTCAGCACAAGTACTGCGAAGATCGGTTTTGTAGGCAGAGCGGAGACCTAGTAACACGATTGGTAGTGTTTCAGTCCAACGCTTGTTGGAGTGGCACATTAAAGACTGTTTTAGTGAACGGTGAAACCGTTCCACTAAACCGTTGGATGCCGGATGGTATGGAGTTGTTCTAATGCGCCGGGCACCAAGGAGAGCTGTAAGTGCCCTGAAGAGGTTGGACTCGAACTGTCTGCCCTGATCTGTGGTAATATTAGACGGGATGCCGAATCTTGAGACCCATCCTGAGACAAATGTTCGAGCAACTGTGTCAGCAGATATATCTTGAATAGGGTATGCTTCTGGCCATCTGGTGTATCTGTCGACACACGTGAAGAGATATCTGTAACCGTCTGATGGTGGAAGTGGACCTACTAGGTCTATGTGCACATGATCGAATCTTGCAGAGGGCAGGTTAAACATCTGCGGTGAACTGCGAGTGTGTTTGTTCACTTTACATTTTTGGCATTGGGCACATGACCTTGTCCATTCTGCAACATCTTTCAGCATAGAAGGCCAGATGAAACGCTCCTGGATTAGTCGTTTTGAAGCACGGATACCAGGATGAGACAGGTTGTGAAGGAATGTGAAGACTTGACGGCGCAGTTTATGTGGCACATACGGGCGAACACTTCCGGTGCTAGTGTCGCAGATAACATGAGTAGAAGGTGACAGTTCGAGTGATTTCCAGTGTAGCTGAGAGTCTGTCTTCTTCATCAGGTTTCGCAGCTCTTCATCTTCTGCCTGAGCTGTAGCAAGTTCTGTGTGGTTCGGGCATTGGAGATTAATTTCATTGATGCGGGACAGTGTGTCAGCGACTACATTGCTAGAGCCAGAAATGTGTCGGATGTCAGTACTGAACTGGCCAATGTAGTCCAGATGCCGAAGTTGGCGAGGAGAGCAGGAATTGGAATTCTTCTGAAAGGCGTATACCAGGGGACGGTGGTCTGTGAAGATTATGAAGTTGGTGCCTTCCAGGTAGTGGCGAAAATGTTGAACCGCTGAATATATACCCAGGAGCTCTCTGTCATAGGTAGAGTAGTTACACTCGGCAGGCTTCAGTTTGCGAGAAAAGAAGGCCAAGGGCTGTAAACCAGAATTTGTGTGTGACTGAAGAACAGCACCTATAGCAACGTTAGATGCGTCGACTGTAACTGATAGCTTATGATCGGGAGAGTGATATGTTAGTGCAGCAGCATTGGCCAAATCTGATTTAGACTTCTCGAATGCTGCGACAGCAGAGTCTGTCCAAGGAATAGGTCGTTTGTCGTTCTTCTTGGAATCTTTGAGGAATTCATGTAGTGGTGCTTGAGTGTGTGCAGCTTGTGAGAGGAAACGTCTGTAGAAGTTGAGCATTGCCAGGAAACGTCGGAGTTCATTGATTGTCTTTGGTTTTGGGAACTCTCTAATAACCTGAACCTTCTCTGGAAGGGGTTTCACTCCGGTCGAAGTAATAAGGCATCCTAGGAACTTCACTTCACTTCTTCCGAGTACACATTTTGACGGGTTGAGTTGAAGACCATGGTGTTTCAATCGAGAGAAGACTTGGTGTAGATGTTGAACGTGTTCTTCTTTACTGGTTGATGCTATCAGGAGATCGTCAAAGTATGGGACGCAGAAGTCGAGTCCAAAAAGGATTTGGTGCATGAATCGTTGGAAGCTTTGGCCAGCATTGCGGAGGCCAAACGGCATGCAAGTGTATTCAAACAGCCCAAAAGGAGTAGTGACTGCTGTTTTTGGGACGTCTTCTGGATTCACTGGGATTTGATGGTACGCGCGGGTGAGATCCAGAGTAGAGAAGATCGTCTTGCCATGAAATACTTGCGTGCAGTCTTGCAGATGTGGCACTGGATAACGGTCGGGCACAGTAATAGAATTCAAGCGACGGTAGTCTCCGCATGGACGCCATTCGCCGTTAGCTTTGCGAACCATATGCAGAGGACTTGCCCAAGGCGATTTTGATGGTCGAATTATTCCAGCTGACATCAGAAATTCAAATTCTTTTCGAGCTATCTTCAACAACTCAGGTGACAGGCGCCTAGGTTTGCAAAAGACAGGTTGTCCTTTAGTTTCAATGTGGTGATATATTGTCGAAAGTTCTGCTTTGTTGGATAGTTGAGATGGATTGGTTATATCCGGATACTTCGCGAGAACTTCATGGAACCGAGAATCACCCAAAAGAAGACTGATGGTGGTTGACGACAATTGAGAGCTAGGTGGTTTGCCAGAGGAAGAAAGGTTAGTGTTACCATCAATGAGACGAGAGTTCTTGGCATCAACTAATAGGTTGAAGTGTTGCAGGAAGTCGATCCCGACGATAGGTTGTTGTACGTCTGCCACGATGAATGTCCATGTAAAGGGACGGCGTAGTTTCAGGTCGAGGGTAAGTCTTTTAGTGCCAAAAGTTGGAATTTTCGTGCCGTTCGCGGCAAATAGAAGCAAGTCCGCTGGTGTTTTGGCTTGAGGTACGAAGTTCTTTGGGAGCACAGAAATATCAGCACCCGTGTCTATAAGGAATTTTGTTTTTGAAGTCTGGTCGGCCAAAACAATTCTGTCGATATAGCGATCACTGTTGTGGCCGTTTAGCGATCGCTGTTTCAGTTTTCCGGCTGGGCGCGGTACTCGCATGGAAGGTTACATTTCCTGGCTCTTGAACCGAAGTTCGTATGGTAAAAACACATACCGTTCTCCGGCTCTTTGTACTGTCGATTTCTTGAGCTGCTCCTTCGGCGAAAGTGGGGGCTACGGTCGTAGCTGCGAGATGCATGGACGACAGCCGTTAGCTCGCTCACTTGCTTGGTTAGTTGTGCCACTTGCTTCGCCAGTTCCGATTGTTGTGGTGGCACCTGTATAGCAGTGACCTGCGCCGGAAGGGCCAGGTCACAAATTTTGTCGGCGATGGCTGCCAGCTGGTTGAGGTCGCCTCCCAACGCGGCGAGGACGCTTTGGGTAGTGCTCGGCATTCTGGCGAGCCACAGTGATTTGAGTAGAGGTTCTCCCACACTACCTCCTGATAACGCACGCATACGTGTGAGAAGTTGTGATGGGCGTTCGTCACCGAGTTCCAGTCCTTGTAGCAGGGTGCGGATACGCGAGGTTTCGCTTTGCGAGTGCAAGTCGATAAGTCGTTTTTTCAGAGCCTCGTACTTGTTCTCTGTTGGCGGGTTAAGGATGAGATCGCTGGCCGATGCGAGAACGTCCGACTCCACAACCGAAACAACGTGATGGAATTTAGTAGTGTCCGTGGTAATGTTTGCGAGTGCGAATTGCGCCTCCACTTGGCTGAACCACAGAGTTGGATTCGCTTTCCAAAACGGAGGGGGTTTTACTGCTACGCGGGCGATTTGCGCCGCTGGTGCGGGAGAATTTTGGTCGTCAGTCTGAGGCATGGTCGAGAGGGAATATATATTATATGACGAAAATAATGCGGAATAAATACGGTTATGACATGAAGAGGAAAATTAAAGCTTACGGTTTACGGATGCACCCGGATTGATATGAAGACAACGCTGGGGCACCGTAGCGGTCTGTCGGTATGATGTCGAAACTTGTAGCGTGTAGGAACACGGGAAAAGGTCACCAGTTGTAAGTCATATTGACGACTCCAAGAGAATCAGAAGTACGATTACATTAAAGCATATTTAATAATTACAACATGAGGATCGTTTCGCGACCCCGAGATAACAACGTGTCTCGTCTAGCGTGTGTAGACAACTGATTAAAAAAAACATGCCATCGTGGAGTTATACACTTCGTACAAGAAGGAAAAATTTGTACTGAGTATGGAAGTACACTATGGTATGGCGACGCCATCTGGCGAGTGAAATATGAACTGATGGCGCCGGCACACCACAGGAGATTTAAGACATTCTGTATAACTTCACGTTATTTTAAAACTTTTTCTAATTGAAAGTATGCTTCTAAAGTCAACAGTTGCGGAGATTATCCACTGTGTAAACAATTTGGGACAGCCTATACAGGGGTGATTACTGAATTCCCCTTGCCACACTTTACTGGCCAGACGTTGATCCTAGAGGTGTACTTCCAATTAGGAAAAGTAAAATAACGTGAATCCAAATAACGTGTAGGTCTCAGATGTCATTCATATTGCAAGGGATTGTATAGGTATTAAAACGAAAAAAATCAACTTTTTTATACGGACACGATGTACTCGAAAACCCAATTAAAAAAAGTCGTTACCCTGTTATAAGGCGCGTATACGTTAGCGCGCGGATCTTGCAGCGTACGACCCCCTGCAGCGGTACTAATCCGTTCGTGCTGGGTTGAAAACAATTGAGTCCAGTTCAAACAGCTCAAGAATAGTCCGCAACACCGTACAAATTACTGAACAACAAATTTCGAATGCTTTCATTGCATGATCCACGTGCCTATAAATGCGGCTAAAACGCGTTTTACTCCCATTTTTATCCTTTTTTTTTACTATTCTCCGTTTTTGGAATTCAAATATCTCAGCGAATGTTGTACTTAGAAATGCGGAATGTTTTTTGTTGGCAAAGGGAGAGGCAGGGCAACAACTTTCTAATTGAGTTTTTGGACACAGATTTTTTCATATTGAGAAGTTAGTTTTTTATATTTTAATAACTATACAACCCTTTGCAACATGGAGGATGTATCTGAGTTCTACACGTTATTTTGATACTTTTCTAATTGGAAGTATGTCTCTACGATCAATGCCAGTGAAATGCGGCAAGGGGAATTAAGTAATCACCCCCGTATAGCAAATTTTACTATTGAAATAATAAATTCTGAAATATGCTGTGGCATTTGCTTGATTCGTCAGGGGCATTCATTTTTATACTGAAAATTCATTCAATACGATGAGAAATTAAATATGCAGAACAAGCTTGAATTTTGGAATTTTTGGGGCCCTGGGCATATGCCCAGTTTACCCATGCGAGAAACAGGCCCTAGATGTACAACAAAACTGCAAACTGAATCTTAAGTTCATGGGGGAGGGGTCGGGTTCGTTCCACTGAATGAACACAATTCTGCATGAATCTGTGGTTCATGTTAGTGTGTGAATTTCGAGGCTCCCATGGCTGCCAAAGCTTACCGTCTTTAGCATTTTCTGGAACTTCAACCCCTTTGAAGAATAAATGAATTCCAGTTGTGTGTTTCTTTTAACGAGCCAAGGAGAATACATAGAAGGCCCACCTGGGGCTATCAATGACGGAACCAAAGACCCATTGGTCTTGGTCGGAGCCTGGCAAGCGGTGGGGGGGGGGGGCTGAAAAGAACGATGGAACGAGCCAAGCAGAGTCCACAGAGGGCTCAACTGGGGGCTCGTCGAGGACGCAACCGAAGACCCCCTTTGGTCAGCGCCTAACGAGCGCCGGCTGGCAAGAGCAGTAAGAGCTCAACCAAGCCGGTTAGGCAACTGCTCGCGAGGCGGCTGAACGTTGAAGGCTGGGCCACGATTGGCCAAATGTCGCGAGGCAGCTGTGTTTATTTGTCTATAATCGTTTTCGCGATTCCGCCCAGATCTGGTGGACCCTGTGCTGTGGAAACACAATCAGTAGTAAATTGCCTATGGCGATAGGCCGGATATGTGCTTGGTTTGAATGAATGGCTGTTTCTTTTACCTCGTTCCCCTTTATTCACAGCTTTATTCTAACTCTATTAACCAAAGTTGTTCTTCCCCGTGTTTAGTGATCCCCCCATATAATTGCGTGTCTGGGTGGTCTCTCTCTCTCTCTTACCAGGCTAATTATCTTGAGCACTCATTCTTTGAATTTGCTTCTGTGTGTGAAAGCCCGTTTGAACTCCCCACCTTGTTACTACGCCTGTATCTCTGTCACTCTTTTGATCACTTACGTGCTTGCATGCACACCGCCCCCCCCTCCACCATTCTAGAGCAGGTCCTCTGGCTTTAAATTTTAGGCGACACCCCCCCCCCCCCCACTCCTGACTTCCCACAAACCCTTCTATAGGGAATTATGGTAATTGTCCTGGACACTGTTGCCCCCCCCCCCAATCCTTGTGGGGCCGCATGCATACTTGCTTCCTGCTTTGGACTCTCGCATGCCCCCCCCCCCACAAGAGTGCGGTCGATAGGGCTCCAGCCCTGAGACACGGGACAATTACCATCATTTTTTGATGTTTTCATGCTATAAATTCATTATAGAAGGGCCAGTGACAGTCTGGCTTGGGGAGCCGCTAAAGACACCAGCCTAGGGGGCACCGCTCCAGGATGTGGGGGCCATGGAGACTCACATACTTGCACACACTATAGGTCACTCTTTTGTTCCTTCACTAACATGGTCCCTCGTTCTCCAGGTCACTCACAGACATGGCCTCTTGCCCTCCCCAGGTCACTTTTTCGGTTACTTTTGGTCAGGTCACTTTTGCTTACACACACTCTAGGTCACCCGTTTCGTCACTTTTTCTAGGCAAAGATGAATTTAGGGATTTACTGCCTGTGGTCTATACAAATTTTCCCGCCGTTCTTTTTATCAATTTTCTTAACCTTGACCACTCATTCCTCAAATTTGTCGCCCTCTGGGGTATAGCCCATTAAACCCCCCTCGGTAAATACGCTACTGCCTACGATGACGTTTTGGCCATAGGTTTCTTTCTATACTATTATCAATCCTCTTAATCAAGGGGTGCACAACGATTTTCAGTGAGCAGGCCAGATATGCGGTAATTCTGCCGCTCGCGGGCCAGACCGGGTGACCATACGACCCATATTTTACGGGACATTTCCGTAATTTCGTTGGCTTTCCTGTTTTCTCTTTCATTTTTAACAAAGCTTGGAATATTTTTAAATCAAGAATGAAGATTATTTCCGTGACTTTTATAAAATTTGACAATTTTTTGGATGTAATTGGTAATTTTACTTGACAATTATTTCGACGAATGTTTCTGACGATACCTCATATGGATCCCGATCCCCTTATTTTTATGAAGGGAATATCGTCAGCGTAGCTTTTTATTGTATTGTAACTTTTAATTTTCTACTGGAATTACTTTCGTGGACAGTACTTCTTGGTGGGCCGCATTTGGCCCGCGAGCCGCAGGTTGTACACCTCTCATTTTGATGTTCTCTACCTCTTCTTGAAGTCGGTGCCTGGATTTACGGGACACCTTGCAAATGAAAGAGGGAAATAGGACACGTGAGAAAGATAAATCTACTGTTAGGCATACTCTCTTATCTGCTCGAGGGAATTTCTCTTTCTCTTCTCCCCCCCCCCCCTCCTTTTTTAACGTGCGAACAAGGCTACCAGATTTAACGTCGATACTTCTAATAGAGATTATCCAAATTTGTTGCCAAAACCCTGTACGTGAAGGGGGAGAGTTAAGGGTGGAATTTCCCAAGGTGGCAGAAACAGGACCCCCCCCCCCCCCCCACTCATCGCTGTCTTCGGAAATTCGAAAGGAATTCTTACTTTATTGCAGAGCCGTTACCAGAAATTCATTTCGGAGGGTGAACCTTTGATTAGACCCAAAGTCAAAGCTGGATTAACCGTTAAGCAAAATAAGCACGTGCTTAGGGCATCAGGAGAAAAGGGGGAACTACAAAAAATTATGAAATGATGCAATTTTTTTTCCCAGCATCAACCGTCCAGTACGAAATTCTAAAATTTTAAGCGCACTTGATTGTACAGTTGAAGATTTTTATCGAGAGGTTGACCACACAGGGCTGCAACTGAAGGAAAGGAGGGAAAAGATGTTTTTCCTGGGCGCTGGACCAGCAAGGGCGTCAGGAGTTTATTCTTTTCCCGTTAAAAAGTACGAGGGGGGGGGGGTGCCAAATACCCATAAATGTAATAAAGTAGGTACAGACCCCAAAGCGACAGTCAATTTCCGTTTCTAGTTGCGGACCTAAGGTTGACACAAAAACAGAGAAACTAAGAAAATTTCGAACAAGAACTCGCGGTAATGCTCAGTTTTTGGATTGACATATATTGCTCCATTTCCATAAAGTAAGCCCTGAGCCGTCTCAACAGCATCATAGCCAAAGGGGGAAAAAAGAAATAATAATTCTGAGGCCCCTTCTGCCTACCACACACAATTTGCATACTCACTCTAAAATTTTAAGCAGATAAAATTGTTATGAGGCCTTCTCGGCACGCTAGGCTTCCCAGCCGTGGCATCACAGGACCCGGAAAAATGATTCTTCTGACCCCCCCCCCCCCCACCTAAAAATACTTACTAATTTGCATACTTATATATTAAGAAATTGTAAACAAATCTAATTTGGAGCATCAAAATCACTTGAGCGCGTATGGTCTTCATATGGGTTAATCCGGCCTTGTCCAATGGCGTTAAATTGGCACAGTTTACATTGTTTGCGACGTAATTTTGGGGGAGAAAAACCTGCTCTTTTTCCGGATAAACTATTTTGGAATACCCCTGCCTCCCGAAAAATAAGTAAGGGCTTTTTGCAATCGGGAAATAAAAAATTTTTTCGGAAAATGGGAGCGTAGGAACGGGGGCGGGGGGTTCGAGCAACCCAGAATTGATTCAGAAATCAAAACTGCCCACATGAAGCTGAAGACGAGCACCCACAGGTTCGAAACACTTCCGACGCCTATGACTGCTGCCCCCCCCCCCAACAAGTCTGATAGTTGATATAAACTGCGGTGCAAGATCGTCAGAGAGCCACCCTCACCAGACACGAGGCCCTACCCCGGGCAAAACAGAAATTAGCATAGGCGTAAAGTGATGAAACATTGAGAAGGCTCAGAAATATTGAAAGGACGTCCCATAGGTCCAATACAAGTTCATAGCTCGTGGTACATTTGCAGATTACTTTGATTGTGGCTGGACGGCACATTTCCAGATCACTTGAGTGGCTCGCAGCACTCAAAAATCACTAAAGCGGCCTGCTACACATTTTTATAGACCCCTTAAGGTTCTCTTGACACATTTGCAGATCACACAAGCAGCCCGCGGCACACTTTCAGATCATCAGAGTGGCTCCCGTTCCCAGATCACTTGAATTGTCCGCGGCACATTTCCAGTTAACTCAAGTGGATCACAAGTTTCCAAATCTATGAAGTGACCATTGCCGTCTTAAGGGCCATTCAAGTATTACGTCAGCAAATTTTTAGCCCCCCCCCCCCCAATTGTCAGCAAAACACTGATCCCCTCCCCCTTGTCAGCAAAATTTCGGCAGCAGCTTAGAATATTTCATATCTTAAAAAGGGTGGTTGATGACGCAAGCAACCTTCAAACCCCCCTCGCCATCAAGTCAACGAATACGAAACACCCCCGATGCTAACGTAATACTTGAATGACCCCAAACGCTGGCCCACCCGGGTATGGTCCGGAGGACTCAAGAGAGCAGGGGCCTCACAAAAATGAGACCTGGTTAAAATTATCTAGAATTTAACATGTAGGACCTCAGAAAAAACACTTGTCACGGGAGGGAGGGGTATGATGCTCTTAAAACGGCCCTGGTCCACACTCTCCAACAGTGGCGTCGGAGCCAGGGATGTCATGGGTGCTCGAGCACCTGCGGTAATTTATAGCATGGGTCCGAGCAACCCCAGAACAGACTCAGAAATCAAAATTTCCCATATAAAACTAAAGACGAGCACCCACAGGTTCGAAACACTTCCGGCGCCTCTGAATGATTACCACCTAAATGTTTACCACCCTTGTGTTAAAAGATGCCGCTCAGACTCAAGACGGAACCGGGTGAATACACAATGACCTGATAATACAGTAGCATGAATAGCAAGGCTGTAGCGAAATATTGGAAAATGACTGGTACATAGGGAATAACATTATATATCTATTGTTCAAACCCCCCCCCCCCCACCCCCTGAAATGCCAGTTGTTCCCCCTCTGAAATAAATTTCTGGCTACAGGCTTTATGAATAGTAATAGAAAAAGAAATTCTGTGAGATTCTGTTACTTTTAATTATTCTCTTAGCGTAACCTCATTATAATATCAATCTCAACAAAAAAAGCAATCAATTTGCAACATTAATTAATATTGTTCAACTGCAACAGTTTTGATATAATATCATAAGAAATCCAAAAAACAAATGCCCATATTATAAAAGTTAATATTTTAGCCGTTAGGGGGAAAAAAAATTGATATATAGATATATATTATATACACACATCTTTGAGGATTCGGAGAACAAAGAAAAACTAACGTTAATTATACATATAAGAGCTTGACAACAATTTTTTCACCTTTCTACATTTTTCAGTGCAATAAAACACATCAATTCCTCTATAACCGCGAATAATACCAATTCAAGCAAAATGTATTCACACAGACAGACAACTGAAAAATTCAACAGATTGACCAAGAGGTGACAGCACTGCATGATTTGCTTATTTGACTAAATTATATATATGTTATATGTATCAATTATATGATCGATTTGAGACCATGATCTATACCTGCTGTCATCTGCGTTTCTCCGCTACAAAGGCAACGATTGCTGAATGTATTTTAAGGGGCATAAAAACTTGTGATATGCCAATACGTCTCCAACCATGTGGTAACAATCGGGATCTCCAAACTGAATCTAGACTCTTGAGCAAACAAATAGTACCAAAATGACGAAGACTTGTTGCATATACACAAAAACTTGTTTGTATCTCCAGACCCTCAATTTTCACCGAAAGCCACAGCTGCAGGCACGATGCCAATCACTTTGAAGACTTTTTGATGATGTATGCAAAATTTGCTATATACACTTTTTTTCCTCTGACAATCAAAAATGGCAAGAACCTTTTTTTGGAATGTATATGTTACGGTAAACGTGCGTGTGATAAATCCAGTGATTATATTACCTAATTAACATCATCTGAAAATTTGATAAATACTACAAAATTATCACGTTTACTAGCAATTATGCATGATGTCTCGGCATCACTGATAATTTGATAAATAAACTACTAAAATATTATCATGTTTACCAGTGATTATTGTAAGCCAAGCGTCATTGGTGAAATGATAAATCGTACTAGATTCATCACATTTTTCCTGTTTTTATGCGTAACTGTCATTTTGTATTAGCAAATATGATAAATCAGTCTGATTGAAATGACAAAATTTATTATTTAGATGACTGTACTTGTGAACCAGAGCCAGAACCAAATATAATGAGCTATGATTTAACAAATTTTTCCGAACATCCGGAATTAACTCCTATTTGTATATTCTGATCAGACTTCAATGTAACAAAGTTCTACTTAAATTTTACGATCGTACTCGATATACATAATATGTAAAGCATATGTTTATTATACCATTGTGCATATATATCTTACATCGCATACTATGCATGTGGTATCATACTCATTAGGGTATTGAAAATTTTTTTGGCATTCATCAAATTTACCAATGAAGCTTGTGTATCATGTGCAATTGCTGGTAAATGCAATAAATATCGTGAAATTTATCAAACTTGATGATCGGCGATTATGCATAATCACTAATTTATCACATTTACCGTAAGATATACACTACATTTCCAAAAGTGCATCTTTTCTGGAGTCTAGAGATTTTCTCAAATATCTAGAAAAATACTAGTTAATTCGTTCTGAAATTTGGGTCACATGAACTCTATGCTTGTACTCACAATTTTCATTGAATATTTTCAAGTGCAATCACAAGTGCATTTACAAGAACGACAAAAAATCAAATAAGAAAAAAAAAGTTTTGATTAATCCTTTATCAGAAAAAGCTGCAAATGACTCGAAACTTTGAAAAAAATATTGTACTAATTATGTGCGATACTTCTGAGCATCTACGTGAGAATAGCATGTATATTCATGAAGATATAGATGTTTTCTATAAAAATTTCAAATTTTCATCTTATGTTTTTTATGTTTTTCACTTATATAACATGCAGAGTTTTTTCAACTAGTTTATACAAAATTCCCAGAAAAATTGGCACTACACACGAGACACTCTGCATAGGAATTTATATTGTGGCAATTTATTACTTAATGAGATATGAGCATTTTATTAAATGATTTTTAATCATGCATGTGCAGAAAATATCTATTTCATTTTCTCACAATTTGGTTGCCAGATATGTAGTGCAACTTATGTAAAAATTCCACTTGAATGTCATGAAAATTCAGAAATATATACGTGATATCGTGAGCTGTAATTTAAGTGACTGGCCTACTTGTACCTGGATAATAAGGGATTTTCCACAAATTAGTATTTTGGTTATTTTGTCATTTGATGATTGAGTTTAGTTTCTTCATTTTGACATCATACATGTGTGTTATGTTCAAGTACTTCTATTATACAGCATCATACACATGTCTTCGCTCGTTTGCATAAAGCTGTGGACTTATTTGTGAAATAATCAAATAACATAAAATAATCGAAATATAGATTTGTATAAACAGATTTGTTAACTACAGCTCACGATATCACGCATATATTTCTGAGTTTTCACAACGTTCAACTAGAATTTTTACATAATTTGCACTATCCAGCAACCAAATTATAAAATAAATGAAACTAATATTTTGTGTATATGTGTGATTAAGAATCACTTATTAATAATGCTCATGTCTCATTGAACAATCAATTGCCACATTATGAATTCATAAGTGTGTGTAGTGCAATTTTTTCTGGAAGAGAGAATTTTATAAAAATTAGTTGAAAACTCTGCATGATATAAGCGAAAAACGTAAGGTGAAAGTTGGAATTTTTATAGAAAACATCTATATCTTCATAAATGTATGTGCTATTCTCACGAAAATGCACACAAGTATCACACAAAGTTAGTACAATATTTTTTAAAAGTTACAAATCATATGCGGTTCTTTTATTATACAGGGTTTATCAAAAACTTTTTTTCCGTATTTAGTTTTTTGTCGGTCCCCTATATAAATGCACTCGTGATTAGATATTCACTGGAAATTGTGAGTACAAGCATAAGGTTCATGTGACCAAATTTCAGAATGATTTAACTAGTTCTCCCAAAAATTTGAAAAATGTCTAAATTCCTATATAAGGACAGACTTTTTGGAAATACAATGTATATGTTGCAGTGAAAGCCTAAAGACAATCGTTACTGAGGCTAAGTGGTAAAAATGCATAAAATTCTTTTCTATTTCAGGCTTTTACTGAACCAATTACAAAAATCAGTCAGTAAAAGACCATATTTTTTACCATCGATTGAACGAGCACATTTTACTAATTAATTATTAGTCAATATTATAATTTTTTTCTACTTCTCAGAGGTTTTAAAAATGTTATCTGAGTTTCGTTTAAAAAAAATGATGGTGTTTATAAATGTTTCCATTTCAAATTTCTACCTGCTTGCTTTGATAAATCCTGTCTTAACAATTGCCAGGCTTTCTCTGTAACATAGATAACATGAATAAAACTCTAATCATATTTCAACATGCACATACTATATCTCACATCAACTAACAAAATAATGTATTTCAGTTACAGTTCAAAATGGTATAGTTAAAAAGGGTACGAACATAGTTTTGATCTTGGGTAAAATTGATTTGCTAAAGCTATCTTGACCAGTTCATAATTAATGAGATTCAACACCTCTGAATAATAATCGAATACTAACTCGAATCAATCACCTGTAGTACAGGGTGAGCAGAAAATCTAGGACACATTAAAAAAATATGCATAAAAAATCAATCAATCTACATAAAGTGAATTTTTGTGCTGTGCACCATAAGAATTTGTAAAATAGTTATGGTGTATAGGTGTTTTTTCTTTATTTTCTTCATAAATAAAAAAGTTCAAAATTTCATTCACAGATGGCACTGTATCATGAAAAACTCAATATAGCTCATAAAAAAGGCAACAAAAATAGTTTCAATCAATGTTCTTCAACTGCTGGTTTGCAGACCAGTGCCGGTCAATGGGAATTTCTTGCTGGTCTCTGCAAAACAATTTGCCAAATAATTTGAGAGATTTAACAAATATTATACCCATCTTTATTTTGGTTTTTATTTCTGGCTTAGCCATCAACAGGTCGGCAAATTATTTCTCCCACTTGTTATTTTTGTCGGTCCATAAATTATTTCCAACTATATTTTGCTAGTCTGCAAATATTTCTCCTATTTACTGTATTTATTTTTTACTATTCTTCTGCTCATTATTTCTCCCAGTTATGGTACATATTTTTTGCCAGTGCACAAATAATTTCTACCATTCATTAATATTTTTCTGATCCGCAAATTGTCCTATTTACAGTATGTACTTTTTCCGGTCTGTAAATTATGTTACAACATGTATTTTTGCAGGTCTGCAAATTATTTTTTACTTATTTATTTTCTCTCTCTACCAGTCCTTAAATAATTATCTTATTTCTCCTTTTTTTTTGGTTTGCAAATGACTTTTTCATTTATTTAATTTTGGCCAGTTCGCAAATTAATTCTCACATTTTTACTGGTCTGTGAGAATTTTCAACCACTCTCCACAAGTCCACGGTTGCAAAAAGGTTGAAGAACACTGGTTCAGATAATGCAACAGAATGACAAAATTTGCAAACCTTATTTTTCGGGATAAAAAAAATGAGTGTTTTTGCATTTTGGCCTGACTGCAGGCAAGGATCCGGGACAACGTATAAGGAGGGGCAACTTGTGTAGGTTCGTTGGACCTTCCTATATTGGACAGACCAATTTTACCCATAATATACTCTCCTGCTGAATCAGCGCCTGCATGCATGTATACAGCAAGTTGCTAAACAAAATGAAATGCAATCTGAAAATATTGTCTTCCAATACGCTCATTTCAAAAATAGCTTCCCCTAGTGAAGGAGCAAACTGTGGAGTTGGTATTTTGAAGGGAAAAAAAATCTATTGCAGTTCAAAGAACGTTTCGCACCATCTCAGTCTCCGGATTTAAACCCCCCCCCCCTCTTTTTGATATCTTCTCATGGGATATGTCAGAGACAAAGCTTTTGCTTAATGTGTAACCGATATCAAGAAACTAAGGACAAGCTTCACAAGTGATAACACTCCTCTTCCACAATCAATGTTAGCAGATACATGGGTTGAAAATGTGCATCACTCAGATGCAGCCATAGCTACAAGGGGTTTTGCTATTGGAATGTTGGAATGTGATAATTTTGTGTAACACGAATCGTAATAACATTATGCACTAGCATATAATATCACATTTTATGTGTTATGTCAAGTTTTTGATGTTAGGAGCCATCTGCAAGCAAGATTTTGAACTGTTAATTTTAAAAAAAAACTGCCATGATAAACATTTTAGTGCAAACTGGATTTTTTTTAAATGTCAATTGGTTGATGTTTTATTGATTTTTAAAATGTGGCGTGGATTTTTTTGTCGCCCACAATGTATTTCTTGGCCAACACTACACTTAAATTTTAGCAATTTATTTGTGGCATTGAGCTCTGACGTGCTGTCAACATCAATTTTTGTTTGAAAAAAAAACCAATCTCCAAAAAAGTGATTATTAACATTTTCAAATGATATGCACTACGTACCACAATTAAATTGAATTTCACTTCATCAAGAAACGGTGCAGAGTAAGCATTTTTCACAGATATATCTGCTTATATAATGCGGTCATGTGTTACACGGGCCAAAATATACAATATTAAATATCCAAAAAAAAAAAAAAAAAGAGTTTCTACATTTTAACTTAAACAGAACAACATACCTAAAATTTAAGCGACAAATACAAACAGTGATTTTTTTTTTTTGATTTGAATTTTTTCCCCGAGAGCTAACGATAAAATTTCCAAATCAAACATTTGATGCGCGAATACGTGTATATATATATATATATATATATGTATTAAATAAATGCATTTAAACTGGTATAACTTTTTTTGAGCTTTGCTATCATACACAAATATTTATATATATATCATTATTTTAAAAAGGTAGCGCAGGAAACAATAAGATCTATAAGTAATATACATATAGTGTGTGTAGCATATAAAATATATATGGAAACAATAACGGGTACATATTGCAATTGCTATATCACATTTTGTTCCCTTTGGCGGCCAACAGGTTAAAGGTAGCTTTTATCCTTTCTTCTTGTAGCTGTCATACAGAATGTCTTCCATCAAGAAACTGAAACATGAAAAATTACATGAACAAGTATTAGAGATCCATTAGAGATTATTAAGGATCCATAAAGCAGGGGTTAACCTTTTGCATTTCGCAGTACCCCCCCCCCCCCTAGGCGGAAATAGACTTGGAAGTCTGGGGGGCACGATCATTATTGCTGGGAAGGGCAAGATGATGATGATATCAATTCATATATACATTAGATCAGTTGACTCCACCTTTGACGCTGGGGGCACAATGCCCCCCCCCCCCCCCCCCCCGCAGCAATAAAATGAAAACCATGGACTCCTTTACAAAATATTATTCAGTATATAGCAGTAGTTCTCTTTTTTGTGTACCACAGATACATTCACCTGAACCAGTAAGATGAGTTTTTGAATGCCTTTGATGAACAAACATAAGTGCATTCTGGCTACCTTATAGATTACTTTACTTAATTCTTTCTACCACACTATAAGTAGGGCCCATTATCAAGAATTTAAATTCAGAGAGGAAATTAATGTATTTTATTTGGAACAATTTTGATCACCCTGTGAATTCAGATTTTTAAATCTTTGATTTAATGAGAAAATTAATAACTGAAGCATGAAAAAAAAAATTGGAAAATAAGACAAAATACATGGAGAACAGCAGAAACTGTTCCAAAAAGCATGCATGTAATTTTGCATGTCACCATTTTGGCACATAAGATCTGTGCTAGATTAACAATACAGGGTGCCCTTCATTGTGAAATAGCTTGCAGATGAAGCAAGTTAAGCAGTTGAGTAAACTTTGAGTTGGTTTCAGTGACATATTGTCCTGTGAATGGGCTCTCAAAGTAATTCAAAGCTTTAAGTAATCCTTGCTTTATAACAGAAAAATATTTGCTAAAAATGTTGAAGCATCCACAGCACATGTGTACATACATCAAGTGATGAAAAATTCAAAAAAAAAAAAAAATGATCTTTCAAATATGCAATTGAAAAACTGATGCTATGGCTGATACAACAATAATTCCAAGATGAGCAGCAGAAAGTGATTACTTACTTGTACCATAACAAAGGTATGGGTATAGTGCCTAAATGCCAAAGGGCATGAGCGTCTATGAAGAAACCCAACGGCGGAAAATCTGCTACTTCCAACAACAACAGAACGCTAACAATGACAACAGACATGGCACACTTCCAAGCATGTGGCTTGTGTTTGTTGCGGTAACACCACAAAAGCCAACCAACTGCATTAACAATTCCTGCAATGCATAAAAGAAATAATATAAAAGCTGATACTAGGGATGTTGATTAAAAAAATTTTGCTAAAAAAAGCAGGGCGACTTGGTGCCTGCCCCAGTCAATTTTTGAGTTCTCCAGTACAACATAGCATAATTTGTCATACCATTAGTAGTAAATAGACAATATTTGGCAAAAATTCCACAGTATTCAGTGAGGATTCAACAGATCACATGGTTTCTTCTATTTGAAATCTGGTCACCCCCACCTATATGCCATTCTACTTGGCATTACAAGCATCAAACAATACAAACTTACAAAAAAAAAAAAAACCCCAAAATCCCATGTTGCTAATAAAAGATGCTTACTTCGATGATTAGAGGTTCTTCGAGAGCTGAAAGCGAAAAATCATGTGATGATAACCTTGATACATTTTGCTTAGTACAAAAAAAGGTATACGATTTTACATGTTTTATATCTTTATCATCATGCATCACCCCCCTCCCCCAAACAAAGTGATGTTTTGGGGGCCCCTTTGTCTGGCAGAAAATATAATCCTCCAACCATGAGACGAGACAGCTCATGTCATAGCTGACAATTTTTTTCAATTCTTTTAGGTGAAACAATTTTGCATCGAGAAAAGCTCATCGGCAACTGAGATTTCATGTTTGATTTGTCCTTCTAGAAAAAAATAGAATGGTCAGACATGGTGTGAAGTTTGGTATAAGTCTCATCTCATGGTTGAAGGACTATACCATATACCAGTTTACGAATTCACATGCTCCCTCCATGCTTTGAACCAGATCCCATTATCATGGAAAAAACCAGGGCCATAATTAGGATTTGTTTTGGGGGAGGTAAGCATGATTTTTCCACCCCCACCTTTGTAAAATTTGATGATTTAATCATTTTGTTTTTGTTCCCTCCTAAAATTTGCTATTCCCTAAATTTTGCTGTCCAGGGCAGTTGCCCCCCCCCCCCCATCTAGTTCTGGCTTAGTGATTTCTGCTGTGCTGCTTAAAGGATTAAGAGACGACAACAAGATAACCATTTTTTATCATAGGATACATGTGGGACTGCAAATGAAATTCTGTACTGGTTCCCCAGCATTATAATATGAAAAATGGGAATGATATTTGGGAAAATGTTCGAAAAATTAACAAAATGAAAATTTCTGTTATTGTGAAAGTTTTCATGCCAAGTTCACTCAAGGTATACTCAAACTTCACTTACAGCAAAATATGAATAGCCAACTGCTACAGATTGTGCACTCAACTGCGGGAGATACTCTCAATACTATTGAAATTCTTTTTTCTTCAGATAATTTTTTCCCGAAAAAAATTTCATCTCTTTGGGCTTTTTGCAGTGTTGTTGTCGTAAATTTGTGCATATATGTGACAGAACAGAAGAGTGTGACAGAAGACAAACTTCAGATCGGGAAAAGGGATGGTTCCCGATATATAAAAAAAACATATTATTAATAGAAACTTGCAACAAAAAGCATGAATAAAAAGCTGTATAGAAATGGCAAATACTTACCGAAAAATATATTAGCTTTAAGATTGTAACCGTAATCAAATTTCACAAATGACAGATAATGGACATGATATGTGAAATACGTGAAGAATGGCACAGACAGCGTCAATGGTGATAATAACATCTTACTTGAAAACGCTCTGGAAATAGGACAATAAATGAAAAGAGAACTTAAAAGAACATTAAAATAATTTGAAAAAAAACAACTTTATCCTCATAATCCAAACAGTTTTTCATTCAAAAACATCAATTAATTATTTGTAAAACTCTGTACAGTAACCCCTTGTTATATAACACATGTCAGAAGACAAAGAAAAATGGCTATTTACTGAAAACTTGATATAATCAACCACTTTACCTAGCTCTAATGTTGAACAGCTGTTTTAATAAAAAGCCAAAATACAGGAATGTGAATTAAAAATAAGGCGCAGGTAACAAGAAACTACTTACAGTATTGTGGTAATACCAGTTTAAATAATTAAATTTGATAAAATGATTTTATACAGGGCTCAGCACGGATCATGGCCTCAAAACTAGTGAAAATAGTGACCAAAATATTTAAAAAGGTGACCAAATAGTGACCAAAATGTTTAAAAAGTGACCCAATAGTGACCAAAGTAATTTTAGAAAGAGACCAAATGGACAATGAATTTTGATTATTACCAAATTGAATGAATTGAATTTAGTTTTCACTAAACTTTGTATTTCAATGGAGCTCATCGAAATTGCTTTTTTTACATAATAGTGTGAAATAAATCAAACTCGAATGCATTCTGCTAACCAGAAAAGTTTTGAATAACTTATCAAATTTGTCAACAACTATGTGTGAGAGAGTAACATTACATCCTTTCTAAGTAACAGTAGCAATGCCTTTCCCCCCCCCCCATAGGGGCCGTTCAAGTATTACGTCATCATAGATGGGGGGGGGGGTTTCCGATTTGCTGACTTTTGATGACAAGGGGGGAGGTTGAATAACGCTTACGTCATCAACCACCCTTTATGAAAATATGAGTTAGGATTCAGGGGGGGGGGGAAGGGTCAAAAATGGCTAAATTGAATGGCCCCATATTGCTATCCACAACCCATCTTAAAATCAATTTAAGCCGGAAAAACTTCAAAACGGGAAAAAATTTTCACATTCAAAGAAGGAAAAAAAAATGAAATAACACAAAATTTGATGAGAGAATTTGCCCAATCTACATTCTAGTGGATTTTTCATTCATGTTATGCTATGAATGACAGTATACAAAATGTACTCAAACTGTTTTTAACTAGTACAAATTGATTTACATACCTAGGTTTGTATAATATCTTCCAACAAATTTTAAGAAATTTACTATAATGATTGATTTAAAAAAAAACTAAAATTACATTTCTAACAATATTTTAAATTATTAAATTAAAATATTACTCAAACTACTGAATTAAATAAATTATTTAAATTATTAAATTAACTAAATTATTTTAATTGTTAGGGGCCGTTCAAGTATTACCTCATCATCGATGGGAGGGGGGTTTCTGACTTGCTGACAACGGGGGAGGGGGGGGTTTCGATAATGCTTACGTCATCAACCACCCTTTATGAAAATATGAGTTAGGATTCAGAGGGGCAGAGCTGATGAAGAAATTTTGCTGACAAGGAGGGGGGGGAGGGTCAAAAATGGCTAAAAATTTGCTTTCGTATTACTTGAACGGCCCCTTATACGTTGAGGGAGGGCAATCCATCCTCCCCCCCCCCCCCAACGTCAATGGCAGAGCCTACTGATGTATACATGATGTATATCAATTGTCATCTGCCGCACCTCTAAGATCTTCAAGTCTATCTGCACCAATGGCTGGACTGGGAAGGGTGGGTGGGTGGGTCTACTCTTTTACAGGCGGAGGGGGCTCCAAAACAATACCCTCCCTTGGGTGAGGGAGAAAATAAAATCAGTTTTGAAATTGGTTTTTGAGAGAAAAATTTGTAAATACATATTTTTCTTTTTTTTTTACACACAACATACAACCCCAGCAAAAAAAACATTTACTACTTTACCCAGAAACAATATAATTTTGCCCCCCCCCCCCCCGTAATTTTTAACAGAAAAAGACTCCGCGGTCTTCCCCGGTAAATTTCCCATGAACCTTGTAAGCACCAACGTGGCGACTTTTTTCCGCGCCAACCAATCGCCGTTTTGCGGCGGTCAATTCAAGATGGCTGACAAAGGCCACATAAAATTACAAAAAAATATATAATTTATAACATGAATCAACCAAATATGCGGCAATATGCGAAAATCGATAGAAATATATCGGGAAATACGGAAAATTAGGATAAAATGAACACAAAATTCGAATCAACGACATACGGGGTTTATAAATGCGGTTGATAGAGTTTATGGATGCTGCTGTCAGGGCTACTTATTTTAACGCGAAAAAAAGTCGCCACGTTAGCTCTGACTCCTCCCGTAATTTTCAACGAACAAAAACAGTGAATTCGCCCCCACCCGGGGCACCCGATTTACCATGGCCGTAATACGATATTTTTTCTGGAGGGGAAACGTAATTTTACTGCCCCTTGACTGTGAAATTCGATAATTTTGCAAAGGAATTTATTTCCTTTTCTTAAATATACCATTCCATCAAAAATTCCATTCGAGGCATTGCCCCCCCACCCCCAGTTTTGGATTTGATCACGGTATGTAGCAACCCGCGCCGCAAGTACGAACGAAAATTTACTATCGCCCGGAGCCGGTATCCATTTTTTTAACGGAAAAAGAGTAAACTCGGCACCCTTCCTCGTTTAACACCCGTGGAACCAGACCCCGCCCTCTCCTATTGCGGTCATAACAGCGACTCGAGACAAAAACGTTGTAATAACTTCCGAGGTCTAAAAAGGATTTTTTTACACAACACCGAGAATGGAGCGCAATATGTCGATATTAAGTCAACAATCAGCATCGTGAAGATGCTCTAAATTAAGTTACTGCCACAGGCGGATAAAGGTCAGTTGTTGACGGCCCCGGTCATAAAAAAAAATTAATATTACGCCCCTTAAATTAGGAAAAAAGTATAAAGTAGGGGCCAAAGGCGCGGTCGCTGTACCCACCGTTAAATCCGCCTCTATGCACGGCTCGCATGCACATTAACTGAGTTTTCATCAGCCTGATGACCAATTTTCATCTTATTTGGTTAAACTAAACGTTGAATCCGAAGGTTTTAACAACTGGCTGTTGCGAAGATATATTTTGGAAAGAGAAAATTCAACTGCCCCTGCGGGGAATCGAACCCACTAGACTACAGAGGCAACGAATCTCTCAATCTTTCCTTGGAGCTCGTGTACACTGAAAAGGACCGTACATGGACGGCCAGACCAGACTCAGGCCAAGCTCACAACTGCTGACGCTGCCACCAGATGGCGACTTATGGAAGGATGACGTCACTTTCCGCTACCACACGAAGGTTTTTAACAACTGGCTGTTGCGAAGATATATTTTGGAAAGAGAAAATTCAACCGGAAATGGACGTGGGTTCGATTCCCAGCAGGGGCAGTTGAATTTTCTCTTTCCAAAATATATCTTCGCAACAGCCAGTTGTTAAAACCTTCGGATTTTAACAACTACTTTGTAACCAGCTACAAGAGTATTCTCCAAAGCGTACTAATAATACGCTTAATACGTATTAATAGTACGCATCTTTAATACGCGCGCTTTGGTATTCTCCCGCTGCGCGTAACGGGCTCTCTTTATAAACTCGCTCAATGTAAATGAGCCTTTAAATCGTCATTTCAAATATTAAAAAAAATTAATAAAAGTAACGATAGAACAAACAAATGTAACTTGCTCGATGCTACAAGAAAGGAATTCGGCCCTTAGGACTAAAACTTTTTAAAACAAAATAAAGGATCAATTTTAAAATAAGATGAAAATGAAAGAACGAGTGGGGAAATAAGAAAGAATGGTAGTAGAAGAGGGGAAAAAATTCTTTGTTGTAAATACGCCTTTTACGCTATTTTTTTCCGACCGGCTTTTCCATAAAATGACGACTCTTAACTATAAGGAGCTTTCTTTCCAAGCGCCTTGAAATCAAGTTATGCTGACGTCACACGGTATGCTCCCGGGAAGATAAAGACGCCTTCATATATATATATATATATATAGGGGTTCCTTGTACGATCGTAGTTCAATGAAGGGAGGGAGAAAATTAGTGACCTTGAACCGGTAAAGTTCCTCCTTGAAGAAAAGAAAAACACTGACAGCCGAAAAGCGCGCGAGACCGAGGTTTTTTTGCTAAAAAAAGTGGAAAAAGTGACCTGGGCCCGAAAATAGGTAATAAAAGTGACCAGCTTCTAAAAAAGTGACTTTTAGGGAAAAAAGTGACCCGTGCCGAGCCCTGTTTTATATCCAATTAATAAAGTTCATAGATCTCTGTTAGGCGTCAAAAAATGATAAGAGCAGTTTAATATGGCAGCACGCATATTAAAATGTCAATTATAGGATATGTGCGTGAAGAGGCTATAACACATGGAGAATCCCAAATATAGTCGATCCCGCTTATCACAGATAATTGTTATAATCTGAGTATTGTTACACCTTTTCCAAAGAACGGAACAGATAAATATCATAACATGGGAAAAAATTTGTTTGCAGTTATCAGGACTTTGGAAAATGTTATAATTTTTTTTCTTGTGTTAAAATTTGTTTTGTGCATTCTGAATCTAAGGTTTCAAACTTTTTTTTTTTTTCGTTGCAAGCTATCATTATCAGACTGTAAGGCCGTAGGGGGTTAGAAGGTGTTCCCTCTTCCCTCCCTTGTTGACAAACATTTCCGTACTTCATAATCAGTCCATAGTATTTGCTTTGATCCATGTGTGAGTGGAGCCAATGCCCTCTCAACGCATGGGCCCATACAGGCATAGCCATGGCGCCTCAAGTGCAGAAAGGGCCCCCATGACTACGAGATCTGGTCAAAAATGTTGACTAAGAGTATGTAAATTTATTAGCAGGTTTTTTTAACAAAGTAGGGAGAAAAACCACTTTGCCCGGGAGTGTATAATGCTGTTAAGATGGCCCTGTGTGGAGTTGCTTTTTCAAATCTTCCTATAGGGAGTTCCTATGTATGAAAAAAAATAAATCCCTTTCCTTCAGTTCTTAAACAGTTTCTCTTTTGCTTGACCACATTCAAATTTATTTTTCATTTTTTTCCCAGAGGCGTTCTCAAGGAATCTATGAAAAGTATTGTGTATTAAAGAATGCAATTCATGATATACATCAAACAGTTTTGTTCTAATGCCTCACAATGGCTGAATAAAAAAGAAAGTAGGATTTTAGCTTAATCCTTGTTGTACTGTTTATATTTACACTACAGTTGCAACACTCGAGTCAATATGACCAGACATCTTTGTTTTCACTTTAAATACTTGTTAATTTTGGAAAATCCAAGAACTTTAAACTTTTGAAACAAAATTATATACATAAATCAAATATTTTTTAAAATCTATTTATCTCTTGTGGTGTTGTTAGTAGAGTATAGGACTCTGGTAAATGAAGGTTGCAGGTATAAATTCCATTCAATTGGAGTCTCACCCACCTCATCTGGCATTTTGCCTGTTGTGGCCCTATATTTGTATACATAAAAATTTTACTTTTAAAATTGCATTGATCAATTACAATTACAGAAATAACTTTTAGTGTAGATTTTAAAAATGCCCAATAAACTACTGCTTTAAACTCAAAAAATTACTTGTTTTCAACACACAGACATTACACAATAAGAACTCTGTATAACGTTACCTCACTTATAAGGTCAATCTTTTTAAAGGTGGTTCTTTTTGTATAAATGGCATGTTTGTCTTATGTTTTTTACTTTCCTGACTGTAGCATGCACAAGATGTTCTGCCACCCCCCCCCCACATATGAAAGGGGGCCCATGTAAGACCGTGGGCCCAGGGATGAATCTTTTTACCCCATATATTTACTATGCAAGGTCATGGCTCTTGAATATTTCAGTCATATGCAAATTGTTTATAATTTAATACTCTAGGCCTATTTTTCAATTGCAAAGGCACTTACACTTAATTGATCTAACTAATTGAATTCCACCATACAATTTTCACAAGGGACATTAGTCTGGAAAAATTCTTCACTCAACTTTATCATCAAATATTTAGATTTACAGCTGATCCAATTTCTGTGTGTTGTGCCTTAAATCATGGCATTTTTATCAAACTTGTGAGATCATGCAAAAGATTTCAAGAGAGACATGCTGCTGAGACCTGCAACTTTTATGCCATACTTTTTTATCATTTGCTTGTCCACAAAGTAGATATACTCAAGCAAATATTAAAAATTTTACTTGCAACTTAATTTTTTGATATTTTGCACAAATCAGAATTAGAAACATTCATTTTTGACTCACTGCTCGTGTGATTTTCAAGTTCATGCACAAGTTCTTTGCTATATGATTCTTTCAAAAATTTACATTTTTCTATTTTTGCATTGGTGAGAACTGCATGGAGAAATGACTATTTAGAAAACATGAATAAATGCCATTATTTCGTAGCATAAAGAGAAAAAAACCTGGCTCTAGCACTTTTGTCCTAAAAATACAATGCAAGTTTGACAAAAATGTACAAATAAGTATGTGGGGGAAAAAAGTCGCCTGCACTAACATTCAATTGAATTGAATTCAGGAATCACTATTACCGCAATAAACAATGCCAACTAGCCTGGACTATTTTCTATAAAGTCCTGAAATTATGAAAACCGTAACAAAACGTTTCTACAGAAAATCAGAGTAAACAGAAAACTTTTCCTCCACTGCTTCCTTTCACATTCATTCATTAGAAGACTTAGAAGTTTTTCTACATTTTAGTTCAGGCGTGGAACCTCTCATATGATATTTGTGATCTAGAAAGAGCCAAAATTGTAAAAAACCCCTATAAAGCTAGAACATGGTCTACAGAGTTATCTAGAACCATTTTCCCCTGCTGTTCATTACCTTTTCTCATTGAACTACTGGTGCCATATAGACCTCCCAGGGTTCCGTGAACCACCGGTTCGGAACTCTGTGCTTCAATGATGTTAAAAGAAATATCAGATGCACTAGTCTCAATAAATAAAAAAATTCACTCTCAAATTATCGTTCAATAAATAACTTTAAGCGCCTTTGAAAAAGATTTTCTCCTTCGGGTCATATTGACCCGAACATAATAAAAGTACAAAACAAAAATTTATAAAGAAAAAAATAAAATAATTCAAAAATATATCAACCTTATAAAGTTGAGGTAGTAACTGATAAAGTCAGAAAAAATCATAAAAATTCATTGGTAAACAGTTGCTTAATAAAGGAGGCAAACTTGGTTTTGGGTCAAATAGACCCGAACAGTGCAGCAGGGTTAAAAAGAAAAAAATAGAAGTCCCAATTGAAAATGAAAATAAAAATAGAACAATTAAACATTTTGCAACCAATTAAGTAGGAAAGAAAAACAGAGTTATCACATTTCACCAATATTCATTTACCATGTTCCGTTGACCAAAGGGGATGTATGGTCATCGTACTTGCAAACAGGATTTTTTCGGAGATATAGTTATCATTCATTATTGTTATCAGAAACTAACTGATGTGATCAAATTAAGCTGTGGGGAGTGTAATAAGATACCAATTTTAGTTATGCAGTGAAAATCCTATATAGATAGTAATACCCTATATATCTATACTTATACAATACTTCTGTCATGAATCTTTTTCCCCAACCAAAGACTTTGTTGTTTTTCTTTATCCAAATTCTGTGATCAGTCATTTTCTTTCTTTTCCCTTCCAATGTGTGTTGGTGTCCCCTGCTGTTTTCAGGCATATGGGAAAAACTGAAAACCATGGAGATACATGCATGTCTCAATGGATGCCATTAGTCAGAAAGTCAGCTTTTGACCACAAAATAACTCTTCCTTCAATTTCATTTCTCCACACTGTACAGTTAGACTCAGCATTTTAGAACTTGCCCAGCACTCTTTTTATCTTCTTCTGTGATTACTTAAGAAAAATTTTCAAATATGCAAAAACAGTGACCAATAGCAAAATAATGCTATAAGTATATGTGAGAAAGTTGAGCTTTTTTTTTTTTTTGAGAAAGCTAAAACACAGGAAAACCAGTATGAATATTTTCCAAATAATATGGAATCAGAAAATGTACCTTTTATGATTTTCAGAAAAAAGAAACTTCTTTTTTTTTTCGAATCGGTGCAATGATTATACAAAATAGGGTTTTAAAGAATAAGTAAAAGAGAATCTTTTTGCTACTGGCAGTGTCAGTCCTGCTTATAACGTTCCCACTTATTACGATTTAGTGTTTTGTGGTCCTAACTCTAACTAATTCTCATTAAGATTTCTTGTTTAAAGCATTTTCCCCTTACAATGTTTTTGTGACGGTTTTTCGAAAAATATTATAAGCGGGATCCACTGTAATTTAAAAGGTATGGTTTAAAATTATACAAATACAAGTACCACAACAGGCAAATTACCCTATTGCAGCAATAATTGATAATTAAATTATATCATATGCCCTATATATTGCTTTATTAATGAGGCATATTACTGCTTCAAATAGGAAAACTTGGGAAATAAACAAAACTTTATCCATAATCTGGAATCACCTAGGCCCCAAGGAATCTGGATTAGAGAAGTTTTACTGTATTACTCTCTGGCCCAAATGCACTGATGTTAAACAGTTTATGCTGCTTATTAGAATCACAGATATTGTTATCACTTTTGCCTAGTATAGAACAGACAAATATCATAACATGGGGAAAGAATCTGTTCATTGTTATCGAGGCTTTGGTTTATGTTATATTTTTTTTCTGAATTTGGAAGAGAGCTAATGTTGAACCAGACTCATTTTTTCACTACAAGTTATCACTATCTACCTGCAAGAAAACGTTGAGAAAATATGTGATATAAGCTTTATGAACTAATGATAAACTTGCAATTAATTATTTAAAATTTGTCAGGAATTATTGATATTACTAACGGCTGAAAAACTTTCACACATAATAAATGACCACCACTACAGGAATTTCACACTTACTTAACAAACAAGCAGTAAAGGGAGTACAGGACAAGAGAAAATGCACAATAGTAATCCAGTTTCTGAAAAACAAACATATCAATTGAAAATCAATTCACTGTAAAAATATTAGATGCAGAGACCAAATATATTTCCTGTTCAGATTCATAAGAATCAGAAAAGAAAAGTCTAAGAAAGTCGTATATTTTGTATCTTTTCCAATAACCATTGTAAACCTACAACAAAAAAGCAGCTAACTTAGGAGAATGAGCGCAAGGGAGATTTTTTTGTGGATCTGAATTCCATATGAAAACAAATATAAAATGAATTGAACCACTAATGAACTACGATTTTTGCCGCTCAGGCAAACATTATTTTGCTGCCCCAGCAACTTTAAAATTTGATAATTCTGTAATGGTGGTTTTTTATATTTTAATTGTTCCCACCTAAAACTGCTACCCCCAAAGTTTTGCCACTCTGGGCAGTTGTCCCCCTCTCGTTATGGCCCTGGTCATTGCCAATAAGCGCAAAGGCACCAATCATCACCAAAGAGATAGTGTGATATTACCTGCCATTAATATAACTCAAATCATGTCGATAAAAAAAATTTGTCATTTAGGTCAAAAAACAGGACATACAGACATAACAGGATGTATGGTCACTCGTTGTTTGCAGAATTTTGTCTTTACCCTGCCAAAATCAGACATTTCTCTGTGATTTGACACAAAGGCGCAATTCACATAACACATATTTTTATTTTGGGAGGGAGAGTTACAACCAGGACTGGCCAAATATCCGAAAATTCACTTGCTGGTCGAACATGCGACTTGAAATATATGCCCAAATCAAAAATTTACATGCCAAAAAAACATTACTAAATATTATTTTACTGGATTTACTTATTTTATTGTAAAAATCATCTCTCATTGTTAGAAAAGAAAGCTTCATGTAGCATTTATTCACACATAATCCTCTTCAAAAAAATAATCCATATAGAAAACCCAAATTTTTAATATAAATCATCTGAATCTTCTTTATTAGTATTGTGACTATTAATATGATCAAAACCAGCAAGGAGTTTCCTAATCTTATTTGTCTTGCCACCTCTTGGCAGAATTTTTCTTCTATTCCTCTTCTTCCCCCCCCCCCTCCTCGTTATGGCAGATTCAGAGTCAAATTTATCAATTTCTGAACTGTCAATGACGATTCTCATAAAATTAATGCACTCACTTATTGAAAATCTGAGACCAGCCAGTTATAATTTTCTGCACTGTTGTCTAAAAAACAGTCTGAGTCATTATTTAATTTCCAGCTAGGCATTTGTTCACACTTCACTCATGGAATAATAGCTTATTTACATTCCGGTACTGGGCAGGTGCAACGGATGAAGCAGCACCTGGCTGCAAAACATTAAGGGCCGTAAGAATATAATAGATATAAATGACTACAAATAGCATTGACTACATAATCTATAATAAGTGCCTAACAAATTCCTAGCTGGAAATTAAGCAATAACTAATAGCTCCTGCCACTGTGGTGGTCGAGTGGTCATAGTGACAGACTCGCATCGCGGGGACCCAGGTTCGAGCCCCACCGTCACCACAGTGGTGGTCGGCTGAAGTTGGTTTTCTGTGGTTCCCAACTTCAAGGATCAAATGCGAGCCGATCTCCCCGTTAAAAAGTCTCGCCACAGAGAGCAACAGTCCTACAAACAGTACAAATATTCAGTCACTACACATAACTCACTTCACTTCTGAGATATAGATGGCAGCACTGAAAAACCATACACAACACTAGATACGCACTCAGACTGTTAGGTACACACACACTTACACTTCCGGCACAACTCACTAGGTAGTAAATTGCCTATAGCGATAGACCTCAGTTGTGTTCGGTTTGAAAAAAAAAAAACTAATAGCTCCTAAATAACAATTATTTAAGGGGTGTTTAGAAGTCCTTACCCAATCCTTTTTCTTCTCAACCGGTGATGGAAACATAGTTTGATTGGAATAAGTATACAAATAAATTGCCTGTTTTGCACGCCTTTTATTTTACTAGAGACCTCCTAGTAAACTTCCTGGATATGCTGTATGTATATGCCATAGAAACACATACTTGCCTTATTACGCACCCATATAGTTATTGTGGTGAGTTGCAAAATGACTGATCCTGGTCTTGTGGTAATTTCAGTAACGTAAAAATTAGTCTTTAAAGGGTCTCATTTCAACTGCCAAAAGGAAGGGATGATGAAGAAACGCATCACTTCCAATAATCATAATAAAAACACAAATGGTTTTAATTTATTGGATTTTTTTTACATGCTTGCATCTGCATGCAGTTGAAAAAAATTCATGGCCGGTAAGAATTTTTACATGCTGGGGGGCATATTGGTCATTAGATTTGCCCAGCTCTGGTTGCAACTTGTCTTTTTAAAAGTCAGCATAAATTCTTGAAAAAATAGTTTGTACCCCTCATAAAATATGGATTTTTTTTTTTTCAATCATGGTGGAAATTCGCAAGATGAAGTAGACATTCTGGAGTCTCCCAGAAAATTTATGTCTACAGATACTTATAATGAAAACTAAATCCTTAAGAATCTTACTTCCGTAACAGGAGTGTCTCGAGCATGGAAGACTGCTGACCATATCCAAGCATTAATCGATAACTGAAATTAGTGAAAAAAAATATATTTTAAAACAACATCCATATAAATAAAATAAAACAAACAGTTTGTAAAAATGATCATCACCGTTTCCAATGGCACGACAATACATGAGGACAAACAATAAGCACCGGAATACAAAACAGCAACAAAAGTTGCTCCCGATATATTCTTTGGTATTGGGAAAAATTGACTCAATTACCAGGTAAGACATTAATACAGTCAACACTTTTTTTATGAACTTGAACAGACTTGAAAACTAGTTTGTAAATGGGAAAGATGTTCAAAGAAATAGCATAATGTTTTCGCATGAATAGGAAGGCCATGATATCATTAACAGCACCCTAAATCCCACCTGTAGTATCCCTAATAATTGACCAGAACATATGTGACTTCTAGGTCCTCCCCTCCCCCAATATTTTCTTCATGTCAGCACCTCTGTTAAGAGATTCCCGCAATCAGTGTAACAAGATATCTATATTTTGAAGGCTATTATACTACTTAGCACAATTTTTGCTTCAATTAAAATGTTTCATGCTGATTGGCCAGCTTTAGTCTCTGAGAAGTATGATCAGCTGTGGATGTCCAATACTTTGAGCGCTGAAAATCTGGTAGCCCCCTACCGGTGGTTTAAGAATGGTGCTCCTTCATGACCACTTCCGAAAGCACAGTCCAAAATGTGAAAATTGCAAGGTCCAATGTCAATAAGTCAAGGTGAACCAGTGCAGTTAATCTTTTCTTAGGGGGATTTTGGTTTACTTTTTTTTTTACAAATGAAAAATTTCCTTTTTGAGCTACAGCTCTTTGCAAACTTTGTAAACATTGTTTATGCCTCTGCCTGTCCTAGAAATACAGAAGGCAATTGAGAGAGAGAGAATTGGGTAGCATCAAGATCACAATATATATAGACAACTGCTTTGGTATGCAAACTGTTGTTTCACCTATACAAAAAAATGTGAACCATAATTTTGAATGGTGAATGTTAGTTACTGTCAAAGAAAGTAGCAAATACAAAATTATTTTTTTCATCCAGACAGAAGTTTTTAACATTGACACAAAATGAGTGTTTGAACCCTAAAACTAACCAAAAGAAAAATTAATAAACCAAATGGTCCACTACACTTGGCCAACTCACCAATGCTTGCACGCTCCAAACGCTCAACACCGACTGTTCGGGTAGTGTCTTCCTGAACTTTTTCCACATCAAGAGATGACTAATTCCGTTGAGAATGGAGAACATGAATGAGGCTGGTTCTTGTATTCCCCACACCCTTATGAATGGCCACTGAAAAAAAAAAATTCTTAAAATAAATATTCAAATCTCACAGACACATTAAAAGCATCATTTCGACCCTTTTATCTGTACGTGGGATCATGATAGACTTGAATCGCGAGATCACAGGCGAAACAATTATATTTAAGGAGTATGGAAACAAAGAGAGCTTCTAGATTTTTTAGGCTATTATACTCTCTTCAAGTCAACCGAGAAGTGACATAATTTTGAAAGATGCCCCATATATATGCAGGTTAAACATTAGGCAGAAACGCAAGGAAAATTTCAGCAAAAACCATCAGATGGCGGTCGTGAAAGCCTATTTGATGACAAAGAAAACATTTCATGAAATGCTGAAAAATTATTTGATTTCATTAAATCTTTCATGATCATCTCTGCATCATCCAAAAAACAATTTTTCAGAGCAGCGAAATAATTGATTTAAAAAAAATCTGATAATGAGCGACCCCATCTTGTAAGGTGTGATTCTCAAACCTTTCTCTTCCATGGCTCCCTTGCATGAGTCAACATGTGTTCAGGGCAAGTGCCACAACTAGTATGTTGATGTATCGATTCAGCTACTTTCACGTAATTTTGATTTTGAGAAAGCGTCTGTTTTCAAAAAAGCATCACACAATTCTGAACTGAATTTTCTGGTGGGATACTTCATCAGACCTTGCCAGGATTATCTTATTAATGATGTATGGAACACACCACATATATCGTCAACTTGGACAAGCTGGGCCAAAACAGGGTCTTCAACACTTTACAACAGATGGCACCATAATTTACATTCAAAGACCACTCGGGCTCAGCAAATACAAAGGTGAACGCTCCAGATGACCAAAAGCAAACATCATACCCTCCCTCCCCAACGGTTTTGTGTATGGTTTCTGACCCACAAGGTTCTGATGATGGCTTTCCATTGCAGAGCCAAAACGTGTAAATCAGCAAAAAGAAAAATTAATTTGTCTTAAAAACGTGTTAATTATTTCCTGTGAATTTAATTTTTATTTACATAATTCAGATAGAATAATGGCACACAGGCCTAACAAGCATTGACACAACTTGAAGTCTTGCGATCGACTGTTTGTTTTCCTCACGCACGACACACACACGGATGGTCCGTGACATCACGGCTCTGTTGTTATTGGTGTATGCGGCACTGCAGAGTCGAACAGCAAGACTGCAGCTGAATGGAAATGAAGTGGACTGTGCTGAGACGATAGCGTCACTGCCATATATACAGCCAGTTACAGGAGAGGTAGTCAATCACACCTGACAGTGTACTTCATTTGCATATCTTCCTCACTCCGGAACTACCACCCGGTGGTAGCAGCTATCACGTTTTGACATAACAACAGAGGCGGCATATCCTAATGATAATGATGCGGCATCGCATCCGATGGCCCCGGGCCAACACTGGATGACATACGCCTACTTGCAATAACAGGTGAAAAACATAATTAAGCACTTATTAATGATGGAGTGGACCATCTCAACCCACCCCGGGTCCATAATATTACAATATAAGGAATAATCTGCAGACCAGCAAAAAAAATAAATAAATAGGGAAAACAATCTGCAGAATGTCTAAGACAGAAACGAAAACCAGCATTGAGACATTATAAGTTTCATTTGAATCAAAAATTATGTAGTAAAATTTGGTAAAATGTTTCACCCACAGAAAATTTCCATGGACCAGTTCCATCAGTCCGCCGGCCAGCAGTTGAAGAACACTGCAATAACCCATATAATAAATAACTAATAATTATATAAATTCTTTGTGAGAAAATTTACATACCTTGCCATGAAACTGTGGTATCTTGTAGCCTTTCTTCTGCACCCATTTCACGGTGTGCCACATGCAATTGTAGCCGCATTCATCCAGGCAGTCCCACGACAAAGCTGAGAGGTACCACGGCTGGCTGTCTTCATAGTGGGAAATATCTATCGGATCGGAACAGTTCCTGAGCTGGCACCAACGCAGACATTGTTGGTATACCTCGGAACGATCGCCTAGCGAGGATTCTGATAAACCTGGGAGAGTGTACAGTAACAGTATGACGCCAGGAATTGAAAACAAGAGGTTTATTGACGTTTGATGCATGCGTCTTCACCTCACATGCTTCTTTTGTGTCTGAAAGAAATATTTTACACTTTTATGAACATACAGATATATAAGTAAATACTTATATATCTGTATGTTGTATCCATTGCAAAATTGTTTAAATTAAGTAGCTGATTAGATTTCTACAACCATTGCAAGTTCGACCCAATGTTTTCTCAACACCATCAGTTAGGCAAAAAGCATTTTTTTTTCCAACAAAATTGGTCCAAAAATGGGACACTTTTGTCCGTTTCTGAGAAAGATGATGATTTACCCCTGAAAAGTTCCTAAACCATCAGTTTTCATCGCACAGAGAAAGACACTGAATGGCCTTTTTGCACGTTTTCAGCCTTACCAGTTATTTACAGGTTTTTATCAGTGTTTTTAATTTTGACTTGTAGAATAGGAGTTTTTCAAAGTCTAGAAAAGTATTGTTGCATCTTTACTACTATATCTAGAAAAGATGCAGAACCTACTGAAGATCTTGGGGAGGGATCAGTCGCTCCCCTGCTGTTCTCGATTCTTTCCTGTGATGATGGACATCATTCACCCATAGATGAAATGATGAATGATCCAGGAGATGGTACTTAAACAACTACAGCTTTGAATATTTGTTCTTGGTGAAAATAAGTGCAAAGCATATTGTTGATAAACTCACTCAATTTTATGGAGACAGAGTCTCGAATTGTCATATCTTTGTATGGCTCTTACAGACATTTTTTTTTTACTTCCCAAAAGTACCCGATGAAGCTTAACTCAATGTACGAAACATTGTATACATAATTGATCTTCCTTGCAATGCAAAACCCAAAAAATTTACCTTTTCTGACGAAAATGTAAAATTTTACTTTGAAGTTTGTAAATTTTAACCCTCTGATTTTTTAATGTTTCTTTGCAATAAAGAGTTAATACTAATATGTAAGGAAGCTGTCATTCTCAAATTTTTTCTACCCATTTCCCTGATCAACATTTATCCATGCCTCCCCAGAGCAGTTTAATAAAGGATCTCTTCATAAAACCTCTGTCAGAGCCGCCAACTGGTGGCGCCAGTTTGAGAGCCCCCTGGTGTAAAGTTTTTTCAGTTTAAAAAACAATTTTTTTTGGAAATTTTCTGTGGTTTTAACACAGATGGCAAAGTTGCCAGTTTTCCTTTTTCCCAATGCTGTTTTTCATTTTTTAAACATATAAATGCTTACTTAATTTGTGACGTTTCCACAGATTGCGAAACTAGAGATCACAGCTAATTATTCATGATGGTTTTGAAGCATTTTCATTACTTATCGGTTGATAAAGCAGTTGAAAGAAAATAAAAAATGTGGCAACAGTCGTCCCACTTGACGGTACGCATTAACTTTGGGGACCTTTCCACATTAACAGGAATGCTGAATTTTCATTAATTTTGAGCTGCCCTCACAGGTCCATTCAGTTATCATATCTAAAAAAAGTACAAGTAAAATTTACCCCAATTTAGCAATCACATTTTGAAAATTCCAGATGCCAATACAGATTTTCTAATCGCCATGGCAACAGTTTCATGAACCTGTTGTGCCAAAAACATGAAGGCCTCTTAATAAATTTTTTCACCTTTTCACAGTATATAGCACATGGGTGGAGATACAGGGCGAGGGGCATTTCCCCCCGCCCTGTATGACGACGTTGACGCTGCCGCCCCCCCCCCCCAACGTCAACAGTGAAGTTGACGGATCTAATGTGTATATATCATATATGAATTGACATCATCGTGCCCCCCAGACTTCCAAGTCTATCACCGCCTATGATATAGCGACATAAAAACGAGTCGATTGTTTCCTCACCCAAGCTCACACGGATCCCCTGAAATCTCTCTAAGAACCTCTGGTTAGTTAAGACCCCCGTAGGTTCTAGGATATAGACTATATTTTTGGTACCCACAATGTATAACCACATTACCATGTTTAGGCGGAAATCAATAAATGCAATATTTTCAATATATATACCACCGCTGAAAATTAGGAAAGTGAAAAACATAATTATAATAGAATAAAATTATTTCCGAATTTATTAATGGGCTGGAACGTAGAACGGACTCACGCAGCTTCCTTTTTCACATAATAAATTTTTACAAAGCCGACGCTGTCAATTAATTAACAAGTTTGGAAATCGTGAGCAAACAAACCTGATTATTGTGAATCCAGTCTATATCTAGACGGCCTTAACCGCATGACGTACTTCTAGTAAACATGCCGACACCAAATGGTCAAGGCCGTCAGTATTCTATCAATTCTCAGTATTGTGATGTCACTATACGGTCCCGTAATTGCTCCTCTACTTCCCCAAAATGTTATAAAAATGTCTCGTTTTCTTCTCGTTCAACGAGAAGTCCTCTAATTCTCATATCAGAGATTTAAATTATTTTCCAACTCATAAATTATATTATGATAATCACGAATATAAATTTACATATTTGGCATATCTCATATTTATATGTTTTATTTATAATACAATAATTATTATACAGGGCTTTTCGGAAGTGTTTTATTTCGTGGAATTTATTTTAATCCTGCAGTAGTGCCTCATTTCTCTTCATTGGCGATTTTTCGGTAGTTTTGGCCATAATTGGCGACTTTGCTTACCTTTGACATAATTTTTGGCGATGTTCCGTATTGGGGGAATCCCAATATCAGTTATTTTTTCTAAATATGGTCGTTAAACAAGGGGTGTGTACTAACGTGGATTGTGGAAAATTGTGAGAGAAATTAGAGAAAACTATTTGTGTACCATGAAGGAACCAAACCACACAACATGTGGTTTGGTTCTTAATTAACCTTTAATTTTTTTTTCTACCTGCAAGAACCTGTTGATTTACTCTGCAGAATGGCAAAAAAAAACCACATCTGCAAACCACACAGTAAATTCCTTGTGTTGCAGACACTGTCTGTGAAAGCATCTTCAGTTGTGGGCCTACAGGCAACATTCAGTATTAGTTCCCACCGGGCCAGGACTGTAGCGTGCCTTCTTGGGGCCACAGGGCAGACTCTTTCTTGGAGGCCCCTTTGAATGGATTATTGTACAAAATAAGTACATTTTATGGGGCCCCGGTTGCCCCACCCTAGTTACGGCCCTGCATCTGGTAAGGGCAGCCCGGTTGTTTTGGATAAAGCGGGGGGGGGGGGGGGGACAACACTTATGGCATGGGCAGAGATGTGAGGGGCATTGCCCCTTCTTTCGGCATCAAAGATTGAGTCGACTGATCTAATGTATATATGTATTGACATCATCATCATGCCCCCCAGACTTCCAAGTCTATTTCCGCCTATGACTCATGACACTGCAGACCAAACAAAATTCCACAAAGCCCAATGGCAACAAGTCATACTGTGGCATCTTAACAGGTGGGCCCAGAGGTCCCCAGGGCTTTGAGTCAAATAGGTAGCCTTAGATTACTGGAGAGTTTTATTCATTACGAGATAATTTTTTCATTAAATATAAATTTTCATTAGTTTGAAAATTCTCTTAATTCAGCTGTTCTCAAACTTTTGTCCCCCGTGGCTCCTTTGCTCAATTAATGGTTCATATTTACAGCTTCCCCTAGAATA